>NC_089783.1:13604281-13654281 GCF_040412425.1 Macrobrachium rosenbergii | reverse complement strand
AATCGAAAGACTGTTTAACAGACGTAAGGCCTCTCTCCTTGTTCTTGTTACATGACAGTTAGTCAGCAGAGACTGGAGTTACGGAGCGACGATAGAAAGGTGAGCCTCTTAGATTAAGCAGATGCTGTTGTTTTGATCAGCAAAACATCACATGATTTACAATACTTTCTCAAGGAAATACATAGTTTATCTAAGGGCCCAAGGTAGAACCCTATGTATATCCAAGAAAAGCAAAAGTAATACGAAATGAGTGTGTTCAAAGGGATGAAGTAGCGCTAAATAGAGAAAGGATTAATGAGCTTAAATCTTTCAAATACTTAGGAAGACTGATATCCAGCACAGGTTCTACTGAGATTTACTTTACTGAAAGACTAATACGGCCAATCAAACATGGGCAACTAAATATATGGTATTCAAATAGACTGAAACTGCATACGTAAGTAAGATTTCACTTATGCTTAGACAATGTTTTGCTATACAGACGTGATTCATGGCATGACACCGAAACATTAAGAAAAAAGTTAAGTATACCTTAGTTTAACCAGACCACTGAGCTGATTAACAGCTCTCCTAGGGCTGGCCCGAGATTTTGTCTGCTTGTAAATATAGCTTCAGGAAGAACATTAAAGAATACTGAGACCCGAAGGCAGGAAAGAGTCAAACATACCGTAAAAGAAATTACACGGAAGTTTTATGTAGATGAGATTACGATGAAAGGGAGATGGAGATGGTTTGGACATGTCCCATGTACATCACGGGGTGAACAGAACGAGATAGTGTCAGCTAGGTTCCTCTGGACACCAGAAGAGCTGAAGGACTCGACCTGCACGCAGGACAACAATGGAACAGGAGGCTGGAGATGAGTGGAGATTTGTGGAAGGGTAAAAGGGCAGAAAAGTCTTGGGTGGCTGAATTTCATATGAGCCCTTTGCATCACTCGGCTTTGGAAGTGATGATGACGAGAGACTTCAACTAAAACTACCTGTTTCATCAAAAAATAATTACGACTCAAGTAAGATGACGATTTAATTTATCTTTCTTCTCTACATAACCGGACAATACGATTAATCACTTCGAAATTCTTGCTATTACAAGGAGAATTAGGGATGCATGTAGAGTAAAATGTTTTCTTACTAAAATTGTATAACATTGCTTCAAGCTGGGATTAGGTGAATTATTAATAATAAAACAAAATAGCAATTTGCGTAAGTAAACTAATTTCTTCTTCGTCGCAAAACGTGACTAACCATAGCTGCTCACAGGCTGAGCAGACCTTTGAAGATGTCAGCTAATGAAATTAAAATAAACAAGTAAATAATGCAAATCAATCGAGTTTTCTGTACAGCGTATAGCCACGGCCCGGTGGTGGACTGCGTTGTTGGCACCTACGGCGTTGCCAGACGCACGATCATGGCTAACTTTAACCTTAAATAAAATAAAAAGTACTAAGGCCAGAAAGCTGCAATTTGGTACATTTGGTGATTGGAGTGTGGATGAGCAACATACCAGTTTGCAGCCCTCTAGCCTCAGGTTTTTAAGATCTGAGGGCGGACAGAAAAAGTGCGGACGGAAAGACAAATAGCCATCTCAATAGTTTTCTTTTACAGAAAACTAAAATTTCCAGGTGCTTACTAATTCATCACCCTCAACGTCTGTTACCCGGTAGTCTTAGAGGACAAGGCACTGTGATTTTGACAGTGATCTATAGGTTCTGAAGGCGAATCCAAATTTCTACCTAGTGCCAAGTGAGCTTACAATTGCTCGTGTATAATCAAGTGTTAATTGATCCGGATAGCTTACTCAGGGCTCTGTAAACTCAGGAACCATGAGTGATAGTAAAGTAAAAAGTTTTATATGAAAAACTGAGAGACGAAAGCAGAGATGAAGGTAATGCTGAATACTCATGCTGATTATCAAATACAAATGACAATTAATGCACAATAAGCTGCTAAATTTAAATAATTGAACAAATAAAGGTTAGAAAGCAATAAAGATTCGCTTGAATGGACATTGAAAGAAGAAAGTTTTTGTGCTATAATTCGTATTTTTTCTTCCTCTCTCGCCTCCCCTGATCCAACGGACTCTTTTCAGTCAGAGCAACTGGTTCAGTTCTATCCTCCACAAGACGGAAGCTAGTCCTTATGACAGGGAACTGTTGTCATATCTGACGGAAAGAGTGCAGAGACTCTTCCGTTGAAGTCATCCTTGGGCCAATGACCAGTCCATCATAAGATTCAAGACAACACATCAGACACTAGAATTTACGGTATTTTTAAAAGGATAGTGAGAAGCCATAATAATTTTTTTTATTAGTGGCTCATAAAGAGGTATAGTCCTCTACATAGGGACCAGTGTTTGCTCAGTTTAATCAAACAATGTTTCCCCATGATTCAAAAATAACCACTTTGTTACGAGTAGGGATCAGAGGTGCAACCCTTTCGCTGAATAGGTAAATCATATTAACTGGTGAACTGTGTGCCAATTCTCTGCAGTCACGGCTATTTTCATAGTGCTGAAGAGTTCCTAAAACACCTTAGAAAGAGCAGGTGTTACAGGACTATTCGCATTATATCATACTCGCTATGAAAAACTAGGTTTTCTGCTTGTGGCGTATAAATTTTATTGATGCATTTGTGTGATTTTGCGTTCCGGATACGATTAGAAGTACTGTTCCTCAAAACTTATGTGATGGACTATTAAAATATTATGGCAAGGGCTAACACATGACTAGCAATATAAGCATGATTCTTTGGAATATGAGAATGCATATCTCAAAATAAAGAAATGGATGCAAAAATAAAACGTGGAAGTAAATTGTACAGTAATGCTTGCTAAGAGCTAGTAAAGACAGAGTAAAAGGAATAAATAGAAACAAAGGCACTGAAGACTAACACAACAAGGGTCACAAAGTTACAGTGAACTAACAGATGAAAACTATACTGCTACAGTACAGTAGGTCACAAACACATAAAAAAACGTTGTAGACTGAAGGGAAAAAGGAATTATACTACCAAACGCCAAAATGATCACGAAAGTGATAACATATGAATGAAACACAGATACCACTTGAAAGAATGTCAGGTCAAGGAATTTGGCCCAATGTTCCTCTTGGGAGCTGCACTTTAAAATGACACCAGAACTCTGGAGAAGGAGAGATCTAATAGAAGCTTTTTCCCTTTGGTCCCATCTCACCTAACTGTCCAATACCCTATGAGAATCGGGAAATAGAGTCTCATTACTCTAGTTTCTAAAATTAACAACTGGCAAAGACAGTTTCAAAAATATGAACATTGAGGGAGTAACCCTCTGATTAATTTTGCATGATGAATGATTGATTGGATATTATCTACAGCTACAGCTACCAGGATGTTATATTCTGATTAATTAACTGCAAAAAAGAGGAAAATCAATGTAGGACTTAAGCAATGATTTTGATCAACATTAGAGGATGAGATGCAATCTAAAAGAAACGTTTCCGTGAGAATGACATAAAAATGGTATAAATGAAATGACACGCTTTTGAAAACTCTCCACCTATATATAATTTATTAATTTGATAATATCACACACAGGTCTATCTTTAAATATGTTTATATTCATTTTCTTTTCGTTACTGTTGCTCCAGCATTTGCTGCTATTATCATTAGATCCACGCCTGATACTCTCTCTCTCTGGTATTTGTGGTTAATGCGGCGGTTATGTACCGTAATATTATCATTATCACCTGTCATGTTCTTCTCATATCAAAATGACAATGATAATTAATAATAATAATCGTGTTGAAACTGATCAAAGTGTTCTCAGCCAACCCTGTTGTGTCATATGTTAAAAGAAAATTTACGAAAGTAATTTTCCTTCGCTCTCTTTATTTGGATATTAGGATTCAACCGCGGCACTTAAACACATTTTACTTTGGCCATAAAACCGATTATCTTCGTAAATTTGCTGTGGCTTACTGATCTGATCATCATTCTAAAACCTGTTCTGTAAAAAAAAAAAAAAAAAAAAAACAATCTTATTGCATGCATGTACCGTATCGTCCTCTCCTCCCCTACTCATTTTTCGGATCTCTCTCTCTCTCTCTCTCTCTCTCTCTCTCTCTCTCTCTCTCTCTCTCTCTCTCTCATTATCTCCTGCTTCCCTAGCATTTTGCAAACCTGTCTAACCCTTCTCATCTTTAACGTGACAGTTATACCCCCTTTAGTTTGTGCGTTATTTACTAAGTAATGCCTCCTATCTCTCTCTCTCTCTCTCTCTCTCCATCACCATCATCACTATTATCTCCTTTCGGAACAGTCTGCGAAGTACTGTCTCTCGTCACCATCATCATCATCATCTTCAACTTTCTGCGTGCTCCGTCGTGGCTTTCAATCGAGCGGATAGAAGCAGCAGCCCCAATTACTACGATGAAGCCTTTTGTTGTAGTGGGCAAGAGAGGGGCGTATCCAATGGGGGGTTCTATGGGGGTGCCGTGGCTGATGTGTGGCCCCGGTGAATGAGGGTCAAAATCCTGCGACAACTTGTTGATGGAACTCGCGCAGGAGTCAAGACAATGGGGCAATGGCCCGATCCTTCTGTAGTTGCCCACTCTCTCCCCTCGCCCTGAAAGGAGGATCGCCTCTGTGGCCAAGACTGTGGAAGGCTCGAAGTGCCTTGCGGCAACGCTTGCGGGTTACGGCCTTCGGTCTGTGGCCACAGCGCGGGCTGAGACACAATGGTGACACCAGCTACGTTCCGATTTGTTGCGGGGAAGACACGTGAACGCTCCATCAACTAACTCTTCTTTCCCTCATTCCCCCGCCCCCTCCCCTCCAGCGGGAGAGACCCCTCGCTGGAACGCCTCCTCTCCTGCAACCAGGTCTCCCCTCCCTGCGGTTCCGGTCTTTCCCCTTACCCCTTGAGCCTCTTCCCATCGAACGATGGACAACCCCCTCACTATCTTCCCCTCAGATTTTTTAGCCGCATTCTTTCAAGTTAGATCCTCGTTTTCAAAGCATCGCTTCAATACTGAACATCGTATTTGAGCGTTATTTTCAAAGTGCATCTTCAAGCAACAATTCCAGGCAAAAACCTCAATTTTTCAACGCCAGGTTCTTCGATACATACCGGCATTACTCCTTTCCTTACCTTCCTTTTTTTTTTTTTTTTTTTTTTTGGCTGTGCCACCCCTCCTGCGCAGGAGGTCTGGTAGGGTGGGTGGGGCGGGGGGATATCGCCGAGAGTGTCCTCTCTGTTTAGTATCCCCCTCCCTTCCTTTCTTCAGGAGTCCATCCCCCTCCCCTCCCCTCCTAACCCTTGCTACTACCTCAGCTTTAAACATTACTATACGTCTGTATTAACGCCTTCTGCGTGAGGAAGAAGGAGGTGGAGGGAGAAGGTGAGGAGGAGGAGGAGGAGGAGGAAAGGAGAGGGTGGACTATTCAGAAGGGCCATCCCGTCTGTTCTTGGCTCGTTTCATATTTTATTCTTATTAATAATCTGTGCCATATGCCCTCACGCGCCAATCTCTCCTATTCGTGTGCAGACGATAGAACGGGTCTCCACTTACGGCTGACATAACTAACACTGATGGTGACATTTCTGTTTAAAAGAGAATTTCCATGTTATTTATTCAGTACCACGACATCCACTGCTTGAAAGGGAATTTTCATATTTATTACTCAGCCTCGCCACTTGGAATGGTGATACTCTAGGCTAGTAAAGGAATTTTGCTCTCTTTAGATGAATTGTAGTCTCTGTAATTCCTATGTTATTATGCCTTATTATTTATTCACTTCTGATTTGGGCGTTATTCAGTCTTCATGTTTTCATTCAACATGTCTTATTTTCAAAAACAGTTGAACATGATCTGGACCTGTCAGTCATATAATCAAAATATAAAAAACAAAAAAAACTGAGCGCTGGAGTTATTGGCAAGTGTGTAATGCATATCAGAAATGCTATATGATTAAATACATTACCCTGTTAACATTATGAATAATTCAGAAATCACTGAGGAGAATAAATGCACGTAAAAGCAAAACGAGTTCATATCATCGTAACACATCGGTTAGTACCAAATCCAGCCTCTTGATTTCTTTCTGCTGACAAATATCATGTCTTCATAATATGAAGGTTCTTACGATGAGATGCTGATGCGAACGTTGTGATATTACTCCTACATGTTTCGCATAAAACGATTAATTATCTCTGAAGTTTACAGAGAAACTTAGTGGAACCTTTGGCTTTATCCCGTTAAATACATGCACAGAGTAACTAAAAATAATAATAATTATGAATTAATTGGCATTCATTGTCTAATGTGGAACTTTTTAAGTAAAAATTTGTCTGTTTTTATCTTGACCATCTGCTGAAGAAGAAGAAGAAGAAGAAGAAGAAGAAGAAGAAGAAGAAGAAGAAGAAGAAGTAGAAGAAGAAGAAGAGGAGTTTAGAATGATTTAGACATCACTCGTACCTCAGGGCACAACTGAATTAACAAACCGCCACCCAAGAAAGGAGTTGATTATTCAAATCGAGCATCATCCGAGGAGAGATACAATCCGTGAACATTGCAAGATGAATTGAAGATGCAGGAAAAAACTAAGCGAGTTGTCTGATTACAATATTTACAGAAGATGGACTACAACTTATCGACAGGGACTGACGTCGAAACCCATCATGAATCTTCGCTAAGTTGTTCATCTTCAGACCTCTGATTCAGATCAGCACTTCGGAGGTTGTAGCTGCCCGGGCTTTCGAGTGATTACAACGCTCACAAACAGACAGAGAAAGAGTGAGGATCTATATCAAACATGGTCGCGTTTAAATACATAAGTAGAATAATTTTTTCATTGTAACCACTGATGCGCGCGCGCTTTCATGTAACGAGCCAACAAGGACAGTGATTTCATTCAGAAGTTTCTATACTGCAAAGTAGCATTTGTGTAGAAATAGACAACATGATAATGAAAGATTTTAATGGCAAGAATGATTTGCACAATGGCATTCTATATGTATATACCTTAGTTTATGGTATGGAAAATAAAAATGCAGAATAGAAAAAACAATAATTCTTCGAATTTGATAACGAAACGAGAGTGAAATTACAAGTTACAAGTTTCACGTCAAGCTTGAAACACTCAACAAGCTATAACTTAAAATAGGCTTTAATTCAAAGTTCTCCTTGGAAAATGTAACCTTAATGAACACTCAGCAATATTTCCAAACGACATATCAATTTTATGAACGTCTCTAAACATCTGTATTCTAATAAATTTCAAATAGTTTATTGGCTTTCCTCAGTCATGCTATATTTCTTGTTTCCTCAATAAGAAAATACTGAATTTTTCTGTATCCATGCAATTGCATTAGCAAGATTCCTACCTAGTCATGGTTTTTCGTGTATGACCGCACAATTTGTAACCAACCTTTGCCAAATGTTCCCATTTCCTCAATTATCACATACAATAATCCCGAATATCATGAATCAAGTAATAACTGTTTTACAATAGCGCCGAATCATTAATCATGGAAGCAATACGTAATGACACTTTTCATTACCGTCTTCATCGAACGTAGTTGATTTTATGAAGTTAACAGGATTTCACGCTCTTGAAACAACGTTCAGAAAAAATACCTACAAAGATGGAGTCAAATGTTCATGAGATGAGAGGGTAAAGACTGGCCGGTAGTGAAGATTACACTACACATATAGGCAAAGCAGTAGGTCTTGAAAAGTAAATGAAACGACACAAACATGTGAAGGCTTTACGGTTGCGTCCATACTGCAATAAAACATATCAGTAACAGAAGTCGGTAATTTATCGTACCCACATCACAAACAGGTTGATTACAGGTCAACTACTTACTGGTACTCCCAACCAGCGCTTCGGACAATTATCCAGCATTTGCCAAAGATTCATTCTCTAATTATGGTCGTTGACTAGTTTTCAACCTGCCGTGTGATTATGTAATGTGGAGGTACCGTAAGCAGACAAAGTTAGCTCAAAAAGTAAATGGCTTGAACAAATCTCGGCACAACTAATTCCGCCATCACAAAAGACAACATAGCTATAAAATAAATGTAAGCTCTGAACATAATCAAAGCAAGGGGACGAAGCGGCTGTTTATAAGCCAAAGGTATATAAGGGCAAAGAGGTGAATGTTTAAAAATAGCAAGATATAGTCGAAGGAAAAGAAGCTTAAAAATAGAGAGCCAAAGAATTAGATGTTTCAAAGTAAAATAAAATAAGGAAAATTTTAAAATTTAAACAAAAACGGGGTTGATTTATAGAAAAAAGTGAATAACGCCAGCAAAAGAAGTTTTGGATCAAGGTGGCATTTGCGCCTTATGGTCTATGGTTGTGCAGTACTAAAACAGCTATCGATTCTACATAATTTTTTGGTGGAACCGTGACATAATTCTGTAATGATATCACTGAACACGAAAAAAAAATATAAAATGGATATCTTTCCTCCCATTGAAGAAAAAGGTAAAATAAATTTATTATGTGAATTTCAAAGAAAGGTTAAAGTCTTTTTATACTAAAAAAGGCATTGAACGGAGTTCCTAAATTTTTGTAATCAGTCACTAAAGTTAATCCGAAGTTACCTTTCCATTTTATATATTTCTTGAAAACTTGAATGCCCCTATTTAGGAATTTGAAAATAAATTACAAAAACGGATCTTTCCTAGATAGTGACCCCCAACAAAGTTCGGAGGTCGTTATCTAGGACTAATATATAGTTCTTTATGATATTTACAGTCTTTTGTTTATGTTTTTACGGTCATCCCCAACGGGCTTGTACTAAACACGCCGCAAAGGTGGACACAGACCGGGTTAAAACCCTTGGGGTCACTATCTAGGAAAGATCCACAAAAACAAGTATAGCACATACAACAAGATCAACATAAACAAAATAAAAAAAAGACCAATTAATGGCAATAACATCGATGCCCAAAAATACTGGAGGTGATCAGAGCAAAGTTTTCTTATTAATGTACGGCATAAATAAATATACAAACGATTAAAGTGTTCTCTCTCTCTCTCTCTCTCTCTCTCTCTCTCTCTCGAAGAAGAAGAAGAAGAAGAAGAAGAAGAAGAAGAAGAAGAAGAAGAAGAAGAAGAAGAAGAAGAAAACAAGTTTAAATCCAAGCTGAAGGTAAAACTACTGTTAGACTAAATCTAGTAACAAAAGCGTGCCTCCCTGACAATACAAAATTACCAGATTATAAGCGACGGTAGCGGTAAGCCTGGCTTTTTGTTTGTTCCGAGTTTTTGTTTTCTGTAAAAGAAAACTATTGTGACGGCTTCGTCTGTCCATCCGCGCTTTTTCTGTTAGCACTTTTTCTGTCCGCCTTTAGATCTTAAAAACTACTGAGGCTAGAGGGTTGCAAATAGTTATGTTGATCATCCACCCTCCAATCATCAAGCATACCAAATTGCAGCCCTCTAGCCTCAGTAGTTTTTTGTTTTATTTAAGGTTAAATTTAGCCATGATAGTGCATCTGGCAACGCTATAGGACAGGCCACCACCTGGCCATGGCTGAAACTTTCATGGGCCGCGGCTCGTACAGAATTATACCGAGACTACCGGAAGATAGATCTATTTTCGGTGGCCTTGATTATACGCTGTACAGAAAACTTGATTGCCCCTAAGAAATTTTGGCGCATTTTTTACTTGTTTATTATGTCGCTGAAAATCATAAAAAAAAAATCTGGATACTTTACTGTCTACAAGTGATTTTGTCTCGGCATTCAAAATGTCTATTTTGTTCCATACGGAATATAATTTCTCAAATGATCATATGGTTTGCTTACAGCGGTTTCGCCGGATAAGAATAAGTACGGTGTAAGCAAGCTACCTCAATAAAAACAAGTGTTACTCCGACTACACCTGTTCATGAAACAACTTGCTAAGCATCTACTTACAAAGGAGAAATTAATTAAGCTATATCTTTATTGCATACCATCTGGTTACTGCTCAAAATAGAGACTCGAAATTTTGTACAGAAAAATATTTTACTGGATAGCGATTTTTTTTTCATAGGTTTGAAGGTTCTCTTACTTCATGTAACGAAATAAATCAAACTTTGTTGTGTGCTTTTTAAAGGTTTCCGTAGTCCGTATTTCATCATACAATAACGACTGACTACCCTTAACAACGTTTTTTCCAGATACACATTTGCGTTAATGAATGGAAACACTTGAATGTAATAAATTAAAAGCAAGATCTTATCTCATTCTCAAAGTAATAATAATAATAATAATAATAATAATAATAATAATAATAATAATAATAATAATAATAATAATAATAACAAAAGTTTGTGATGAATATTTTTTTATAATACAACTCATTTATGCCGTTTAAGAACTGCCGTTCACAACCACCAGGCATAAATTAATCGGAGGTAATAAATATACAATGATTAGATTAAAGAATAAGGGAAACTATAATAATTAAATGAATGTAATTTTGAAGGACATAATTAGGCAGAGTTATAAAACCAAATTAAAGATTCTTAAGACAAACCATTTTGCAATGAAGGTAACAAATATCTAAACTGGTAGTTCTTGACAACAAAGAGTAGCGTTGCAGTTAAAAACAGATCTGTGCTTTGACATTTCTGCTGTTGAATTATTGGATACATTATTTCTTAAATGCTCCTCTTCATTTACATATCATTTTACTCTAATTTGCTCTTCTTGTTGGTTTTTACTCTTTTTTTCCACTTAAATACGAAATAAATTCTTCTGAAGTTTAATAACCAAGTTCGTTACTATCCGACTGGTTCCAGTGGAGTGTCAACACAACATGAAAAACAATCACAATATACTGAAATATATTATGTATCTGAAGACAAAAGTTCATTTAGAAAAACGATTGTTCTGAAAAAGCTATAAATTAGGCTATGTCAGCGCAGATTCCATATGAAGGCTATGCCAAAGAATAGGGACACAAAGAACTCACCATAAATATACATAAATACTAAATATGAACAACGATATACACTCATTATTGTCCGCCTTCTTTCCTGAATAAATCACCTCCCCTCTCTCTCTCTCTCTCTCTCTCTCTCTCTCTCTCTCTCTCTCTCTCTCTCTCTCTCTCTCTCTCTCACGTATCACTTTCCTCTTTTTTAACTCGGATACCATTTCCTTTTCATCCAGTTTATTTACCTATCCTAGCGAAAACTCTTCCTCCTGGTAACCTCCCCGCTCCCCCTCCCTTAACCCCCTTCCTATCCCTAAGTGTTCCTGCCCCAAAACCCCACCCCTCCATCAACTCCCTTCCATGTCAGACACTCAATTTTTGTCTTCATTTGGAGGTAAATGCGGACACCACAAGACACTTTCATCCAATCAAAAACCACTTTAGCTGTTGGTCTCAGGTGGGGAGGGAAAAAGGTCGGAGAGAGAGAGAGAGAGAGAGAGAGAGAGAGAGAGAGAGAGAGAGAGAGAGAGAGAGAGAGAGAGAGAAACTGGTAAATCTGGAAATACTATCAAAGAGAGAGAGAGAGAGACTTGGGGAAATAAATGGGGAAAGAGTACAAGGAAAAGGAAGGAAACATAAATGCAAACAGTCAAGAGAGAAAGCGAGAAGAAATAAATGGAGGAATGCGTAAATAGCGTACACACACGCACACACACAGAGAGAGAGAGAGAGAGAGAGAGAGAGAGAGAGAGAGAGAGAGAGAGAGAGAGAGAGAGAGAGAGAGAGAGAGAGGCCGGGAGGCTATAAACGGGGAAAAGATGGAAATAAATGGGAAATAGCAAAGAACCCGCTCAAAGGGTTCGTTATTAGTGATCTGAAGTCATTCGGTGTTCTCCCAGTGCTCTATTGATAATGGAATGGTTAAAGTTTCCTTTTGCACCGAAAATCAGCGTCGCCGAAAATCTGATATTGATTTTAACAAGCTGACTGGAACCGACCAGAAGATGGCTATCCTTTAAAGGCAGCGATGGCAGGGATTGGGGGTCTATTTTGTTATATAAGAGACGTTCAATGGAGTTAATCTGTACTTGAACGATCTCAGGACCTTTTGTGCGCAAAGCTTAATGGTTAATAATTTATCAGTGATTAAGCTTATTAATGCTGTCAGACATTTATGGCTGGCTAAACTTGATCGCGATGAAACTACAGAAATATACCTGGAATTGCTTCATCGCGCATGAATGTTGAATAAATTCGAAGAAGATGATTCTAACTCGAAGGTAATCTTATGAAAATTATATCAAATAAAATGAAAGATGACCCTTCATAACACTTTCAAGAATTTATGGCGAATATGGTGTATTTGATATTAAAAAAAAACAGACATTCTTAAAACTATTAGAAAGTTAAACGAAATGAACCTGTAAGTTATCCTCGAAAGTTGGTCATATATTTTAGAGATTTTAATGAACGCCAAGCTCATTCGAAGACGACTAATATTGTCTACAGTTTTGGGGGTGGGATTATGAATAAAAGGAATGATTTTTAGGGACGGCAGTATCAGAATGTTGATAGGACTACCGTATACTTATCTCCGAGCTCCTATTACTCCTCACTTGAAGAGAATCCTGACATTTACCACAGGATTATAGAATGAGCATTGCAACCATGGTGTTGATGCCCAGAGAACGGCAGACTATATCCCAGATTCTTTTACTTCCCTTTTTTTTCTCTTTCGAGCTCTATCTTATATGACGATCTTCCTGCATTCGTTTATTTTTCCTTTCTGCGGCCATCTCCAGTCTGTGCCTCTTCGGTTGGGCTCCGCAGTTGCATGTGGTTCGGATTCCACAATAAGCTGTAGGTCCCGTTGCTGGGTAACCAATTGGTTATTAGCCACGTAAAATAAGTCTAATCCTTCGGGCCAGCCCTAGGAGAGCTGTTAATCAGCTCAGTGGTCTGGTTAAACTAAGGTATACTTAACTTAGTTACATTCGCTCTTTTGGTTTGGAGCTCTATGGCAACTTCAACAAAAACGGCAACAGAAGCAAAAATGTTCATTAACATGATCTGACATAGAAACCCAAACACACACACACACATACGAGTATATATATGTATACATAAATACATAGGCTACATATATATACACACACACATATATATACGTATATATACATATATATATATATATATATAATATATATATATATATATATATATATATATATATATATATGTATGTACACATATACACACACATGCACACATACATACGTATATACTGTATACATACATATGTATGTACATACACACACACACACATATATATATATATATGTATATATATATATATATATATATATATATATATATATATATATATATTACACATACATGCATCCATACATACACCCATTTACATATGTATGTATATAGGAGGACACACACCCGCACACACATATATGTGTGTGTGTTTGTGTATGCTCCTGCGTGTACAGAAAATATACTGTTATTTAGAGGTAGCCTTTCGAGATACCGTACTTCACTCCCTTTTCCCTGAGGCAAATCTTCAAATATTCGACATCCAGAGTTGATGCGATGTGAGCTATTTGTCAGAGAGAGAAAACTATACGTTTAATTATCCATAAGTATACTAAGGAAATGAAACTTTCATTACGTGTTAGTATTCAATATCACAGCAGGTAGACGAATAATTTCCAAGAGTATTGTTTTCTTATCCGATGGCTGTGGTTTCCTGATCGCGGTTTTAGGAGAGCTCGGTAGCTCACCGACCCGGTCAACAGAATCAGTGGAATGTAATCAGAGTTTTTTGAAACGCGCGTGTATTTGCGCGAGCTATTTAAAAGGAAAATCTTCGGGATCCATTGACCATCACGATCTACGATAATGTTTTGAATCGCCGCATTAACTTTTGAAAGAATGATGCTCGCTGGCACCAGTGGCTGAATGAACACTGAGATGATGTTTGTTTTTACAGTAAATTACTGTTTATATAACACTAACGGGAATCCTACGTACGAAAACATATCTTAGAAAACTTATACTAGCTGACGTCCAAAACAAACCAGAATCTTGTCATTTGTTATACAGTTTTCAGTTACAATCACATGAATGCTCTGGGAAGAACAGAAAGAAACAGATTCCTGGGTTCAGACTTCGTTTTAAGCTGCGAAGCCAAGAGTGAACGGATCTTCGTTACAACAGTATCGACTATACGCTCTTTAGATTCAGACGAGATAATTACGGTATGCACAGCATCAGGCTCTGGTCAAGAGAGGGTTGAGGTCTTTGGCTCTAGTTATGAAAAACTTGGGCTCTAGTTATTGAAGTTTGCTCTGCGGAAATGTTCGAGTTTGATTTAATTCCAAGTATTCACATCAGGTTCTCCAAGACTTTGATTTCTGAATTAGCTGGAAAAGAAAAATTGGAACCCGTGATCAAAGAAATTTCAAGTTGGGTTGCAAAAGTAGTCAAGTTATAAAGAATCCAAATCAATTAGGAAATTCCATACAGGTGGCTGAAACTTAGTTTTCTTTTGAAAAATACATGGCGGGAAAGGCCTACATTGAATTATAACACTCAATGTTTGTTTGGGTTTAGTAGAATCAGTAACAGTAGGCCTACGACAGAAATTATATTTTGAATTTTTAATTCTTTTGACTCAGGTTTCTCTAGCATGTATGATAGTAGATGTCACTGCAATTCTTAGTAACAAAATCAATTAGTCAAGACCCTAATTAAGATTCATGGACAAAGTCCGAGTAAGTACTGTAATCAGATTAGGAAAGCCTTTGAAAATCTTCAAGTCTGGTTTTTATGTCTTGAAATTACTTATGGTTATCTTTGAACTGGGATAAGAAAGCAGCTAAAAAAAAGCGATAATGCTTTAAGTCAGGTTAAGAAGGGCTGCAGGTTAAATCTTATAAGGGCTTTTATAATTTTTTTTTTTTAGTAAGTTTAGGCATGTTGAGTCATGCTATGAGAACTTTTGTCTCTGCTATGAAACCATTCTAAGCTTTTAGAAACTAGACTGAATAACACTATGAAAAGATTGAAGTATAATCACTCTACCTAAATTTTCTTGCCACATGCAATATCCATATGCCCAAGGTGTTATTCTCTGATGCAAGTAAACTGCTATGGTATTGTTTGTCTTATCACGGAGGAAGGCAACATGGCTGTGTGCACATATGTTTATTCATAGCATTTTGATATCCTTCGATACCGTGAACCCTTTCTGATGCGGTTTACCTTCATACAGAGGAAAGGTGGGTTGATAGAGCTTTGGAGGAGGCGGGGCCTAGAGATGATGGCCTAGGGCTCTTGGTGGCTTCGGACAACCAATTTCCTCGCCACTTTTCTCTGATGGTTTATTTGATCGTCGATAAATTGGAACCGGGAGGACTCAATCTTCCGGGCAAAGAGGGGGAATGGAGAAGGGGAAAGATGGGAGGACAGCAAAGGGCAAAAGAGGGCTGAAGAGCCTCTACCTTTCTCCCCACCCACTTCCCCCCTTCAAGAAAGAGGAGGAGGGGGAGGAGGAGGAGGAGGAGGAGTAAGGGGGAGGAAACACGGACTTGGAAAAGCTCGATAGTCTGTATCTGTCGTGGAGAGGGAGGATAAATAAAGATGAAATGCTTTTGAGAACATCGGCGAAAGTGTTCTCATAGTTATGATTAAAAGAGATTTTGTTAAACTGGAGTCTGTTTTAAAATATGGCAATTGTCATTTTTGTTGATTTTCCTCATGATCGGTGATGGAGACAGGATTCCGTTCAAGTTTGGTGCTATTTAGTAACGTTTCAGTTTCCCAATGATTTTTTTTTAGATGCAGTCATTGGGCCATTCATCTCTGTTACTGTTTATTAGTATTGATTTATGCTTTTTATTTGCGCACTTTTCTTCTGGAAATGGAGTAGGATGAAATACTGGTAAGTACTTCAAAATGCTCCAGTTTATTCTTGCTTGTTACTGAAAGACAGTCCCATGAGAGTCATTCACTGATATTTTATGAAAGTAATTAATCAACTTTTCTACTTTCCTATATCATTTCTTCAGTTTAAGACTTCATAGCCTGACCCGAATATTTAGCAGGATTTCCTTCTCCGGAGCCACCTATCAGTCAAGACGTTGAAAAGGATTTGCAGAATGTGATTATCAATATTACAGATATCAAAGTATTTCTAAAGACAAATGCATTAGTATTAAACTCTATTTCTAATTGCCTGAAAAGATGTGGGGAGACAAATAAAGGCTAAAATATTTCAGTTTCACAATGATCTAGTTCCACAGAATCCCTGCAATATTCATCTTAATGAATGCAGTCAACTTAAATTGATAAAATAACTAAGATAATGTTGTGGACCTGCAACAACGGGGGGCGGGCCAACAAACAAGAATTAAGGCTTTATCGGAAATAGATATAGAGCAGCAAAAGAAATGACGCCACAACACTAACAAAAACAATATCAGTCGAGAGGTACTTGACATCACAGAAACGGCGACAAAAGACATTCAATTATGAGCTAAGCTTTTCAGAGAGAGAGAGAGAGAGAGAGAGAGAGAGAGAGAGAGAGAGAGAGTGCAAAGTAGAAAATTTCAATACCCCTGATGGTTTGCTTTAAAACAACTAATTAAATGAAATTAAAACCCAAGCAGCAACATGTGAAATATATAGTAATTACAAAGGAAAACTTCATTGTTTTTCTTTTTAAGTATGTTGGTATTAAGAAAACTCATATTCGGTGGGAAATTACGTTGTTAATGACTAAACAGGCCTCAGAAGTTCAGCACCGCTGGTTTTGCTCAGTGAAGCCTTCGTTACTCCTTGCAGCTTGTATGGTCAAGAATACAATGTGTGTGTATTCTACATACACACTATATATATAAACATATATATATGTATACATACATACATACATATACACACATACACGCACAGACACATATACAGTATATAAATGTGTGTGTATATATATATATATATATATATATATATATATATATATATATATATATATATATATATATATATACAGAAGTGTATGGAGAGAGAGAGAGAGAGAGAGAGAGAGAGAGAGAGAGCAGATGCAATTAAGGCCGAATATTCCAAAGCTCTGAATGTAAAGCGAAATGGGGGTCAGACAGAATATTGGAACTGGACTGAATGTTGAAGGCTAAATGGATGGCTCCGGCCTCTGAATGATATTGAAAATTGGTTGAAATTGGTTGAAATTGGCTTGTGACAGGGAGAGAATAGAAAATTGTACGTACATTTTCCTTTTGGCTTCTCCCTTTTGCCCCAGGTCATATGCTGTCGACGTCCGCCATAAACGGGGAAAAGGCTCGGCTTCGACACAGAACATTTTCAATAGCCCCGTCGTCCAGAAACTGTATTCCAGCCGCTATTGAATTTGATAAGTATTAAATTTTTTTTCCTCTCTCTCGCTCTCTCTCCCTCTCGTCGTCCGCGCTTTAGACCGACGCAGAGCTCTTCTATTTAGAATGAATTGTGGGTGAATGATCAGAATTTGGTCGTTCCAAAAATGGGAATTCGTTTTATTTCTTATGGGAAGAAAACTAGGAAGATGCGTCAGCCGGCAACGGCATTTCGGAGCAGGAATAATGATAACCTTTCCGAGAGCGCTAATTGCCATAATTAAATCGTCACATCAGAAGACAATTAACGAATGGCGTTTTACCCCCAATATTATCATTGCTGAATATGCTAAACCTCTCAATACCGACGGCTTTGAAAATGTCCCTTAATTCGCTGTCATTACACGTCTCGTCCTATTACGACATTTTTCACGATTCAGAAATTCAAATGAGCACGCTAAAATCTCTAATTACCATTATTTCGTCGGAGTTGGCGAAAAAGCGTTCGTTATCTGTGCTTAGTTAAGTGTCAGACATGTAGATACACACGAGAGAATGACGCGCCTAAACTTCCCGCCAAAATGCGTCCCCAGAGGGAGATTTCCCCCTCACAGCCTTTCGCGGTAAAAATATAGCGAGACGACTTAAACCTAAAGGGGAAAACACACACACACACATACACACACGCACACAAAAAAGGGGATATAGAAGGCGGAATGGAGGTCAGGTGAGGGCAAATCATTTCCGAAGGGCGGAGGGAAGGAAAGGCACGAGAACACAAACGTCAGTTTTTATTTCGCTCCGAACGAGAAACGGCGAACAATCTAGGAATGTTTTTACGAGACTTACTGCCTTCCCACGGCGATAAGGACCTATGGGTCCTGGTTCCAAAATGATGAGACGCGCTTGTGCTCTGTGTCACTTATCCATAACGACGTTAGACATGACGTAGGCTAAAGGGGAAAAAGGGGCAACGAAAAAAGAACACCCGAAAGGGAAATATTGACATGCAAAAGGGGACGAGAAAGGTGAACCCCTCGAGGTCAAAAAAGACGTGCGTTTTCTCGTTCAAAAACGACGGCCGTTGTCTGCAGCCCTTTCTTAAAAATGCCAGCGATGAACTTTGGCTTGAAGGGAGGGCAATAAATAGTCGAAAAGAAAATAAAAGAGTTTAAGGAGAGCATCGGCACTCCGGAAGTGAGTTGAAAAGTTCGGCGCAGCTGCGATGTTTCGGGCTTACTAGGTATTACTGCCGCAAGAAATACCGGATCTGGTAGGGAAACGTTATGGTTTCTCCAGTGAGCTATTGTGTGCGTCTCATACGTCCAGTTATGGTTTTCGATGTAACAGGGCAATCGTCTGCTTCCTCCATTAGCTATGCATTATCTGAGTACTATATAGAGCTATTAACCTGTATTAATTATCGGTGATTTGGAGAGGTTACTGCTTTTTCTCCTAGTAGTTATTTTGCACCATGAATATTTGTGTACCTCCACCTACTTAGGTTATTGAGGATATCTATCTGTTTATCTACCTGTCTATGGTTACTTTATTTTTCTAAGAGCTCCGTTCTCTTATCTGTTTCTTGAATTCTGTTTTTTTAATTTACGATCTCCGTATACAATAAACCCGTACAGAATTATTTATACCAGCAACTAGAAACAATATAGAAAAAAGTACTTGTTTCACCTAGAAAGGAGCACTAGTGGTAAAAATAAGAGCATAAGAGAAACCTCGGTGTCCGTCATCTGAAAAACTTCCACGCTTAAAAGAATGCCATGCCTAGGCCAATGTCCTGTATTTTTTTCTGCATCCTGCTCCATTTTTCTGCCATGTGATTTGGCTTTCATCTTTTTAATCGTTTACGGAAGGGTTAGAAAAAAGTGTCATAGAGATGATCATGAATAGTTTGTGAAGCACTTGATTTTGTGTGTGTGTGTGTTGGAGAGTCCGAGGTGAGCTAGATTTGCAAAAATCAGTTAACTTTCAGACTACTGTTTGCCGAATCTACCCTGTGAAGATCTGCAGTATTTAGATTGCTCGGATCTACGCCTGAATCTGTGCCCATACTGCCAAAGTTTTGTCGCTGATTTCATTGTCCCTTATTTCTGAAAGCACCTGTATTTCATTTGTTAAGTGCATTAATCGTTCCCTTCAGAGTTAGGTCTTAAATTCCTCATTCCCTCACTTGAGCGTTTCCATTAAGCCTCTGGGTATATGACTTTTGTTATCGTGAAACTAGTTTGACGCGAACCTATCAGTCAATCAGTCCTTCAAGGCTAATAAGTAGGAAGCGATCCCTTCGGGAGAAGAAGACGAAATTTAGGATATTCATGGCTAGGGTTAACTGGCTAAGTTAATGGCCATAAATAACAAGTAAAAATGCGCCGTACAATCAAGGCCACCGAAAACACATCCATCTTTCGGTGGTCTCGGTATAATGCCGTGTGAACCATGGCCCATAGGCCCATGAAACTTTAACCACGGGCCGGTGGTGGAATGTCCTATATCGTTGCCAGATGCACGATTATAGTTAACTTTAACCTTAAATCAAATAAAAACTACTGAGGCTAGAAGACTGCAATTTGGTATGTTTGATGACTGGAGGGTGGATGATCAACATACCCATTTGCAGCCGTCTAGCCTCAGTAGTTTTTAAGATCTGAGGGCGGACAGAAAATATGCGGACAGAAAATATGCCGACAGAAAAAAGTGCTGACGCACAAACAAAGTCGGCACAATAGTTTTCTTTTACAGGTCACTGAAAAGAAGGGAATTAAGGTTATCTTCTTCTAGAATACCAGAGTGGATGATAAAGGAAAGATACTTATTCAACCTTAGGGGGATTAAAAAAATGAATGTGACAGTAAAAAGGGCAGCATTTTATAACCTCTTGCAATGAGAGACTTGCCTTTTTTTTTCTTTGTAAGAGAAAGGAGGCTGTAGGAATAAGGGAAGACAGGACATACAATATAGGCCTACGTCATAGCTAGGTTATGGAGGGACGAATAAACTCACAGAGTCGACATAAATTTCCGTAACTGAATAATTGAAGTGGTTTCTCTTTATAGTATCACTGAGAGACACGGCCCCTCGCCAACACCATGTACCCCAAGTCATCGGCGTGGCCTCACCCTGCGGGTACAAAGTAGGAACAATAAGCATGTGTAAGCCTCTTTTGAGGCACAATGCCTCGATATTTGCAAACTCCGCCCTGACACCACGAAATTAAAAGTTAAAAAGTTGAAGTGATAAAGTTAAAAGTTCCCTTTTTAAATCATTCGCATTTTACTGTACAGCGTTTCACGTGAGTCGTAGCTTTACTCATTTTTATTTTCAATACGTGGACTAGGGGCTTTATTCTGTGTAAAATGGATAGTGAATGATGTACGTAGAGTCAATATGTATCAGAGAACAATATGTATCCAAACACTGCGTCTGTGTTTTCATATTTCATTATTTTATCAGAAAACCGCTCGGTAATATAGTGGAAGCGATTAGCGTTGCGTTTGTGTATGTCATAGTTACCGGGTAAAACGCGTCCATAGCTATTCCAAAACAGGTATTGTACTTGTATTTTACGAGATGAGAAGAAATTGAAATGCAGAGTGAAGAGATGTATGAAATTTTCCATCGAAATATAGAAATTATAAATTTGATTTGCATTCAGAAAGAGAAAACACAGAGATTACATGCAGCTATATTTACCGTGTTGCAGATCAAGGCCTTACTTTTTGAGCGTTAAAGTATGTTAACAATAATTCTACCCGTTTTGAAAATTAATCATTCATTTATCGAAGCATTCTATATATATATATATATATATATATATATATATATATATATATATATATATATATTATATAGAATGCTTAGATAAATGAATTATTAATTTTGACACAGGTAGAGTTATTGTTAACACACACAGATATATAAAATATATATATATATATATATATATATATATATATATATATATATATATATATACATTATATATACATATATATAAATAGAATGCTTGATAAATGAATGATTAATTTTCAAAAGGGTAGAATTATTGTTCACACACACACACACACACACACACACACATATATATATATATATATATATATATATATATATATATATATATATATATATATATATATATATATATATATATATATATATATATATATACATATACATATACATGAATGACTGATAGAGAGAGAGGTAAATAACAGCGGCCACAGGAATGGAATGTAAGCTGAAGGTACCCAGTGCCTCCGTGTTATTTCAAAACACTCCAAAAAGCACGGCACCCTCAGCTTTTACTCTGGTGCCGGTGGAATCTGCGGCATTTATCTTCATATGCTAACAAATGATTTAGAAGACACACGCACACACATATATGTATAGGTGTGTATATATATATATATATATATATATATATATATATATATATAATATATATATATCTTTATATAAGTATGTGTGTTTCAATATATGCGGCAACTTCTTTGGTGCGTTGTCTAGTATTTAAAACTCCATTTCTTATCTTCGTTTGACTTTGGTAAAATAAATCTGCCGAATAACCCAGTTAATCCGAGCTGTTATTTTGTATATAGACATCAAGCAAATCGAATTTCGTGAACTTTGCCTTGGGTTCTAAAAATCAGGGCCCTTCGTCCGGTTGAATATCAAGGTATAGTGTGGGAAAAAAAGAGTAAGTGGAGCACAGCGGGGCATAGAGTTTAGCAGTCCTCACTGCTCTTTTGATGGCCACTAAAGTCCTTTGTTGGTGGCTAACAGCTAATTAAGACCTTTGTTTTACTGTATAATGTCCCCAGAGGACCTTTGATTTGGTAGCCGGTGGTCACTAAAAGCCCTATTTTAGTTACCACGAAGGGCTCTCTGTTGTTACCGACCAGTGACTATTCAAGGCCACTTTTTTTTTCTGCTCACCAGTGGCCATTAAAGACCATTTTTCTTTGTTACCCACTGGTAACTAATGACTTTTTTTATTTTTTGGTGATAATCAATAGCCACTAAAGGCTCTAGTTTTGGTGTAACCAACGACCACAGAAGGTTAATTTCTCTTTAAAACTCGTTGTTACAGACAAAACTTACCGGGAGCTAAAATACGCGAAAGAAAATTGTTAAATCATATTCGTCCACTTCTTCAGCTAGTTAACAACTTTTACGATCGACTCGCGAGTCATCTCATGACGTCACGGTGTTCTTAGTTTCACCCTGTCCGTGTTCCATAATTTTCCTGCTATAGGTCTAGTATTTAAGCAGGCCCACGGTTTGAGGATTGTACTAAAGAGCAGTTATGTATCCTTGTTAGGGATGCGGGCCTCCTCAACAAATTTTAAATGATACACACATGCGGCATATATGTATATATATGTATAGCATATATGTATTTACAGATATGATTATATATATATATATATATATATATATATATATATATATATATATATATATATATATATATATATATATATATATATATATATATATATATATATATATATATATGGATATTTCTTATATGAAACTCCTTTTAAATTTATTTTTCTTTGGTCTCCTATTTAATCTTATTACGGCGTCAATAACCTAGATGTTCCGAGGCCAGTTTTAGTAACCATAAATAAATTAACCAGGTTAAAACAAAAGCTGTTGGCAGATGGTAATTGCAATCATGCAGTCAACCGTTCGGTAAACTTTACTTATCAGCAAGTTAAAACTGGAACTAAATGAATCGAATGATGTTAAGGCAAAAGCATTTTGAGCTCATTTTTTTAAAACTTGACAATAAAAGGAATCTTATGTAAAACTCTATATCGTTGTAGGATGAACCTACGAACAAGAGAACGAACAGCATCCGCGAAAGAAGGTACATCATTAGCACTGTACACAAAGAAGATTAGTGGTAAATTGAGAGAACCAAAAATCATACACTTAAAGTAAGAGTTAGACGATGAGAGAATACACGAAGAAGTCTTGGTAGGGAAAAAAAAAAACTCTCAATAGAAATGGTTCAACTAAAATATCATAATGTATAGAGACAGTTTATCATTTTTTCGCCTTGAAATATCATACTTACAAGACCTGGCTGAAAAGTTATCGCCTACAATACCGTACTTTCTAAATATAGTTTATAATTTTTCATCCTAAAATATAACTCAAGTTGCAGTTTAACAACGGTTACCTAAAATACCATACTTTCTGGGTATATTTTATAATTTTTCGCCCTAAAATATAATAAGAGTTATAGCTTAATACTGATCGCTTAAAATATCACACTTAACAGACATAGCTTCAGTCATAGCCAAGACATTTAACGCCTGAAATATCACATCTGATGGAGCTTAGCATTTACAGCATTAAATGCTGCACCATAGGTATACCTTAGCATTTATCGCCAAAAATATCGCATCTAGAATCGTATAAATTGATCGTGGCCGTAACAAAGAAATTCTCCCAGTTTCATGTTCTCAATCGAGCTCGCGGGTAAAACTTCCTCAGAGGCTCTCAAACGTGTCTCAACATCGACTCATTTCTTTTCAAGCTCGAAAATTATGGTCTCGTCTTGGTACTGGCACAAAGTCTATAAAAAAGTTAAGTATGACTTAGTTTTACCAGACCACTGAGCTGATAAACAGCTCTCCTCGAGAGGGCTGACCGGAAGGATTAGACTTATTGTACGTGGCTAAGAACCAACTGGTTACCTAGCAGCGGGACCTACAGCTTATTGTGGAATCCGAACCACATTTTACCGAGAAATGCATGTCTATTACTAGAAATAAATTCCTCTAATTCTTCATTCGCCGGCCGGAGACTCGAACTCGGGCCTAGCGAGTGCTAACCGATAACTCTACCGACTCGCCCAACGAGGAACTACATAGTCTATCAAAACAATGAAAACAAACAGATCTCAATATTTTTCTTACAATAATCTAACATTATTTTCACATCAGTTCTCATATACTACTACCAATAGAAGTACTTTCGCTGTCACTACCTATATTATGGCGATAGCTATAAAAACCAGTTTACTTGAAAATGGTGATTACGACGGTAATGACAATAGGAATTAGTTTTAAAAAATTTTAGGAAAAAATACAGACTTCCTACAAGAGCGATAATAAAATCAAAACATGTTGCTATAAGTAACAACAATAAAAGAAAATTTCAAAACAACAATAAACGAAAATTTCAAAACAACAATAAACGAAAATTTCAAAACATGCCTCCCGATTAATTGGTTCTCCAGAGACCCACGATAATCACATCTTGTACAAATAAATTTCGATGACTTTCTGTAATGAATACCAATCACCGACTGACAACAATGACTCCCCCGTTATGTGAATATACATGTGTGGCTTATGACCGCGTTTTCATTCAGCCCCGTCAATGGCCGTACTTCCCAGGTCACGTGACCGGCCCGTTAAAAGACCTCTCCCTTTTTTTATTCAATCAGTTCTAAATCCACTTAAACAGCCCCTTGCTTTACCAGCCCCCCACACCCTAGACAAACCGCCACCCTCCTACCCCACCACTTCTCCATTTTTCCCATACATCTCGTTTATGGTCGTTTCTCTTTTCCTGTTTAGCAACCCCTCGATTCATTATGTGGATGTCCCTGTCTCCGGTTTATATTTACTCACATCTTTTCATTATTTTTTGGGGAGGCCGTTTATTTTCATTATTATAATTGGATTTTTTTCGTATCATCACTTTACTTTTTGTCTACCCCTCTTATCTAGGTGATCGTATTTTACCTGATTACTCTTATGTAGCCATTCTCTCTCTCTCTCTCTCTCTCTCTCTCTCTCTCTCTCTCTCTCTCTCTCTCTCTCTCTCATCTTGGTAGTTCCTTATTCTATGCTGTACCTGACATTCAGGTCTATTTGAATATTTTTGGCAATTAAATCGATATTTTTTGCATGGCTAATTTTTTCACATGCATAGCTTACTTTTTTTATTTTCTTTTCTTCCTCATGCATGGTAATTACTTCCCTTTCAATACTCTTCTCTGGAAGAGGGAGCGGCCTTCCAGGGGTCTGGGTTCGATCCCCGCTTGGGGGTCACCCAGCAAACCCAAGGTCATTTAAATATACTCTCACAATATATTTAAAGGACCTTGAACACACCCAGCTGTGAATGGGTATCAGTATTCATCTGGGAATCAAAGGTAGAGGTAAAAGGAGTTTGCCACTATGCCCAACGGCTTCCCAATGCCACTCGATGTCATGGGACTGACCTTGGTTTTGACTCTGGAAATATTTAAGATGCTAATATTCTGTCAGTTAGGTACAGTGAAGTCTAAAACACCTTAAATGAATTTGCCACTCATGAGCAGCTGCGAAATCGCTTTTTTTTCCCCTCTCACTTTGATTTTCATTTCAATTGCCCCAGGGAAGATAGGATTTTTTTTGTGGCAAAATTCTGAAATTTAATTCCAATTTCATTATATACGAGAAGAAACTCTTCTCATACTTATGAACTTGAGTCTTGTATGGACTGTATTTGCTTTCTTTTTTTTCAAAGAAAGCAAAACAAAACAAGATTTAGAGGAGAATTTATAGACAATGTCGAGTTCCAAACAAACTGAGACTTTTAATTTCTTTAAAAATTATTTAGAAAATAAACGATACAGATACTGAATATTTTTTAGAATCTTGCTTCATTACATTACATTACATTATAAGCAGTCTGCATGTAATGGAGACCAGAGCGAAATTCTCCGAAGAACACGTCACTGTCAATTGGTATTTCTTAGTATGCAAATGTTTATAGAAAGAGTAATTCGAGCCGATTCTTTAGATGGCGTTGCCTTAGATGTCCAGAATTATGAGGGTTAAAAGCACATCATATCATATTATAGCCATTAGAAGAACAGGAGTCTGTTCATGAGTCTAGTTTGAGGTTACGAGGACATACACAACAAAATAGCCCTTCTGTTCTTCTGGTATACGAGCTATAACCAGCCTGAACATGCGAATGATAACATATATATATATTACGAAAAACAACCCTTATGTCGTTATAACATGAAGTCTATTATCCTTTGTACCCTGATGAAAAAAACTATGCTAAAATCAGCCCTGAGGTGGAAGTGCACAGAGTCTATATTATCCAGAGGTCATAGATTAAAACCACGTACATTTAAGGAAACTCCATTGGCCTCTTTAGTGTAAAAAGGACTCACTTTCAATAATTTATGATCATTCTTAATTTATTTGATTTCCCAAACGAGCAACCTGCATGCAATAAACTTGCGATAGTGAGGGAGATGGGCAAGCATCATCGAATCATGCTCAAATAAGGGACGAAATTGCACCTTCAGCTCGTGTGGATCTGAGAAAGTAATGATACATAAGACACATGTGTGTGTGCTTGTGTGTGTTTTTATACGTGGATACTGAGGGAGCAATGTATGCATGTATCTTTGCATTTGTGTGTCGTAAATAAAAAGGGAATGGCCTGGTAGCAAGTCTGTGGATATTATGAGAGTTTGACATCTATGCAGTTGAAAAAAGAAAACTTCAGATTATAAACACTTTTACAGTAAAGGAATTCTATCACAAGAGGGATATTGTTCTAGGCACTTTTCATAAGGACAAACAGACAGACTGAAAGAGAGAATCCAATAGAGCTGTAGCCAGTACACTGCTGTTTGAGATTACAATATTTTTAGGCCTAAATCTAACCTCGCTATGCCCGGAAGGGTTGGGAAGAGAGAGACATAGACGTGATAGGGGCCAGTCTGGGAAGCACTTTCGAGTTCTGTGCAATTTGTTCTGGAGGGAAGGATCGACACAGGCCGTAGCTAGCCTACGTTTGAATCAGTCTCCGCAAGAAGAGAAAGAATCTCATCTAACGATATCGTCACTTCAAGTACTTGCAGTTTCATTATCTATCTATCTATTTATCTATCTGTCTATCTCTCTGTCTGTCTAAGTATGTATGTATGTATGTATGTATGTATGTATCTATATATATATATATATATATATATATATATATATATATATATACAGACAAACACACATATATATACATATGTATGTATATACAGTATATATGTATATATATATATATATATATATATATATATATATATATATATATATATATATATATATTTATTACAATAGCCAACTAACTAGAAAATGAGATTACGGGTACCTGGAGTGACGACATGAGAAAGTTAGTTTTTTCTTTACGATCGTGTCTCGTGAAGGCGCTACCCTTCCGTATGAAAGCAATACTTGCAAGGAATGAGGTTGTAAGCTCCATGCCTCTATTCCTAAAGAGACAGCCAAAGGAATAATAATTTGTAGCTATCTTCTAGGCAGTCACCAACAAAAACAGTCAGACGCAGGTTTGGCGGGTCAGGGAATAAACGTCGCGTAGATGTCTGCGTAACAAGCGACTAAATGCGTAAATATGTAGCACTACTGAAAAGACTGGCTGATAAAGCTTTCTACTATACGTCAAAATACATTTGAGAATTTTTTGTTCACGAGGAATTTCTCTCTGTCTCTGTCTCTCTCTCTCTCTCTCTCTCTCTCTCTCTCTCTCTCTCTCTCTCTCTCTTCCTCAACAGTTACGAACTCAGTGGCAGTTTAAGCTCTATCTTTGGGCTGAACCAGTCTCATTTGTAGTGACTTTATCACGCAAGCATCTTGGAAGGCATTTTATTCTTTGCCTTCCTTCGTCATGGAGGCACATTAGCGAGGTACTTCGACCGAGTTTGGCAAGGCAATAGCCTCTGTCGGCCCTGAAATGGCCTTCAGTTCTTCCGCTTCTTATTTCTCTTTTTCTTCCAGGTATCATTTTACCTCTTTCTGTCCATGCTGGAAGAGAAACTCCTTTGTCAGTTTACTGCTTCTCTTGGCAAAGAAGCCTGTGCAGAACTGCAGGAGGAACTCCTTTGTCCATTCAGTGACGTCAGTACGGATTTGCCAAAGGGACTCCATTTGAAAAGCCGCGTCAAAGTATAACAAAGTCAAAGTTGGTATTTTTAACGGGCGTCGGCCATCTCCTTTAGGATTTCTATCCCATTTCGTTAACTTAACGATGGATTCGTTCACTTGCTTCGTTGTTTACGGATTAGAATAGTTTTTGTCCACTCACTACAGGGCGTTAAAGGATTAGGATCGCTTTGCTCAAGAATATACTGGTGCTATGTCTAGGGGTTATCCTACTCGAAACCTTTAAGATATCCTGACATTTCTGAGATATGTAGGAGAGAGAGAGAGAGAGAGAGAGAGAGAGAGAGAGAGAGAGAGAGAGAGAGAGAGAGAGAGAGAGAGAGAGAGTATTTTGTATGCTGTATAACGCAGAGAATGATATAACTGCCTAGATACATCTTATCGCTAAGAAGTAAACAATCCTTTGAATTATCTGTATATATATAATATATATTATGCATATATATCTGTATATATATATATATATATATATATATATATATATATATATATATATATATATATACAATAGATGTGTGAGTATGTATGTGTATATATCTGTATCTATATCTATATATATATATATATATATATATATATATATATATATATATATATATATATATATATATACATATATATATATATATATATATATATATATATATATATATATATATATATATATATAATAGATATGTGAGTTTGTATGTATATGTGAATATATATATATATATATATATATATATATATATATATATATATATATATATATATATATATATATATAGACACAGAGTTGACAGATATACATGAGCAGCAGTTTGGGTTTATGAATGGAAAGAGCACAGTGGATGCTATTTTTATAGCAAGACAAGTCCAAGAGAAGTATTAAGAAGGAAACAGGACAGTTTACATGTGTTCTGTGGATCTTAAAAAGGCGTATGACAGGGTACCAAGAAAAGCGGTACCAGAAAAGGAGTACCAGAAAAGTTGGTAAAGTTAGTGAAGATGATGTATTAGGGGACAAGAACCACTATACAGACAAAATATGGGGAGACTGGGTTATTCCCTGTGGAGGTTGGAATTATGGAACAACGAAGAACTGTGGGAACTGATGTTTGCTGATGATTTAGTCATTATAGCAGACACAGAAGAAGAACTGCAAGAAAGGTTTTTAGCAGGGAAAGGAGCCCTAGAAAAGAAAGGATTGAAAGTGAACATTGCAAAGACAGAGCTAATGATTGGAAGCAAAGAAGGACATGAAGACGTAAACATTCAAGTGGCAGATGGTAAGTGTTAAAACAGAACGATGAGTTTAACTATTTGGGATCAATAATAGCAGAGGAGGGAGGTACCGAGAGAGGAGTGAGATAGGAAGTAAAAGAAGCATGGCGAAAATGGAGAAAAGTAACTGGGGTTGTTTTGGACAAGAAAATGCCATTAAGGCTCAAATTGAAGATTTACAAGACAGTTATCAGGCCCGTACTATTATATGGGGCAGAAACTTGGGCACTTAAGAGGAAAGAGGAGGGACTGTTGGAAAGAACCGAGATGAGGATGGTGAGATGGATTGCTGGAATATCACTACTGGAAATGAGGGAGAGTCAAGATATAAGAAGAATGTGTGGTATACGAGTATGTAATGTAAAGGAGAAGGCTAGGGAAGCTCGTTTGAGATACTATGGCCATGTAATAAGAAGAGAGGAGGTGGACCCAATCAAGAGAGCTAAGAACATGCCAGTGATGGGGAGGAGGAGTGTGGGGCGTCAGCGGATCAGATGGATGGATGTGGTGAGGAGGGATATGGGTGAGGTGGGACTGGGGGCAGAAGATGCAAGGAATAGAAATAGATGGAGAAAGTTGACTTGAGCGGCCGACCCTGCTATTCAGTGGGACTAATAAGGTCGAAAGAAGAAAAAGATGCACACACACACACACACATACACACACACACACACACACACACATATATATATATATATATATATATATATATATATATATATACACTGTATATATATATATATATATATATATATATATATATATATATATATATATATATATATATATATATATATATAAAATATAAGGCATAGGGATTTATGACTCAACGGCGACCTTGAGCAGCAATTCAGTTGATGTAATACAATAAAACTCTCAGTCAAGAAGCATAATTCCAGATCAAGTTGATTAAGTATGACAGTAAAACCTATCAACAATACAAAACTGACTTCGTCTTCATGGCCTATGGCAGATACAGATCCTTCCTCCTTCAAGCTGGTCTAGGCATATTTCTCGTTTTTAAGAATATCCATAGAGGCGGCTTATATTATAATCATCCCCGTCTGTATACTTCTCATTTCTCCCATATGGCAATCCGATCAGTTTCTGCAGCAAAGAACACACCCACAATCTTTGGCAATCATTCTATTTTTCCATTACGAGCAGACTTGCGAGACTGCTTAGTAACCAGTTTCCCTTTCTGGCTAATTTTATCTTTTCTGATGTGTTAGTATCAGGGAGTTACTTTTTCTGTTGCTGCCACATTATATCTTTCATGGATTTGACATTTTATTTGGCCGTAGTCCTTCAGGATCTATGAATTTTCTTGTTGCTATTTATCCCAACTTCTTGATGAAGGTCCAAGTTAAGGATATAAGTTGTTACAGTCATATTTCATGATCATTATTATGAAAAGCCAAGCTGTAACCCAAGGGCACCAGTAGGGAAAGCAGTCCCGTATATAAAAGGATATTGAGAAATAGAGAATAAACTATGAAAGGAAAATATGAAGTGAAAACAAATAAATAACAACAAATAAGATAGATAAAATAAAACGAACAGACAAATAATAAATAAATTATGATATGGAACTCATGTCAGCATGCTCAACGAGAAAAGATTTAAGTGTAGGACCAGGAAGATCATTCATCTATTTGGTCTTAAGAGGAATATAGTTTCCAGGAAACTGGGTCGTTGGACCTTATCAAAAAGTAAGTAAGGCTGTTAGAATTCAGTGCACATCTAATACTGCATAGTTTATGGTTTCGTTTACGAACATCTGAATGCAAAAAGGATGATCAGAATTATGACACGGATATTTCATAAAGCATTTTCACTTAGCTGCCTGTACGTTGTTGGTAGAGATTGATAGTAAGGTCAGGGATAATAAATTTCATAGAAATCAAGTTTTTGCTCTACAATGCAAGGGTATATCAGCTGCTGATGACTAAACGGTAACAATTTTCAAAACATGGACAAATACAAGGACAGGCCTCGATTGACAAAGAAATCGACAGATATGATCTTCAAAAGTGAATTTGCAATCAAGAATGACAGCTATAATTTTGAGTGAATTCCGCGTAGCTAGAGGACGCTATCAATGAAAAGATCTAACGAAATAATAGTCAACTTCCTATTACAAGTGGGACCAATTACTTACCCCTGTAATTTGGGATATGCAATCTCTGTTCGAAAAACCTAGTCTACGCGTAAATCAAACATATAGGTGGACATTTCCAACATTCAAGTAAGTATTATTGAGGAGCGGTTTCTGCAAGGCGTGTGAGTATCACCTTCAAGGTTTCTCGACTTTTCACAAAGCGTGCAAAATATTTTTTTCGTCCGAATCTTCCAATGATATGTCTACTGTGGCCTGTATCACTCCGAAATATGGCAAAGTGAGACGCATGCATGCGCTAAGAAGCTGGATACCATCTGTTGTTACATATTAACAAAACTACACACACACACACACGTATATATACACACACATATATATATATATACTGTATGTATGTATATATATATCACATATATATACATACATACAGTATATATATATATATATATATATATATATATATATATATATATATATATATATATATATCGTTAATACTGGGCTGTTGCCATAACACTGGGTAGCTCTACAGGCAAAATAGCCCAAAGGTAACAGCCAAATTCATACTTCAACTGCTGAATCGTGGATGAACATTAGCTACTTCATACAAAGGGCTCACCAGCAGCACATTGAATTTCCCTACACGCTCTGTGCTATTTACTACAATCTTGCATATGCTTCCTTGATGTTAACACCCTTTTTTCCCCCTAATACCTCTTTCATACCAACTAGCCATGCATCTCCATATCTACTTCTCCTTCCTCCTAATACATCTGAATTATAAATTTAATTTGCCCACCTATCGTCGTCCATCTTTTCTTTCATGACCAGACCATCTCAAAATACTCTGATCTATCTTTTCACCATTTCTAAACCTTTTTATAACTCATGGTATGTTGAATACGACTGAAAGTAAAACTTATTAGCCAAACCATCGAGAATACTGTCTGATTTGTGTAAGCTACATACGGGGAAATGAAAGGATAGAAGTGGCAAAAAGGTCAGGGCAAGTGAAAGAAGAGTGTTTTGATATAGTCTGGACATTTTGAAAGAACGAAGGATGGAGGGATTGTGGAAGGCACTTATAATTTGGAAGTTTTGAGAGGGAGGAAGAGAGGAAGTAATGGAAAGTGCTGGATGTGTATGGTACGAAAGACGTGTTGGAATATATGAGTTTTAATTTTCGCGAATAGTGAGAGTGTATGACCCACGGCATGCAGAGGGCTTCGAAGTGCCGCTAATAAGTCTTGCGTCGGTGTGTGGAAGATACCTGCTCGAGTATGAATGCTACAGTGACCTGGAACCAACCCCTGTAATGGGAAATGGCACGTATATATATATATATATATATATATATATATATATATATATATATAAATATATATATATATATATATATATATATATATATATATATATATATATATATATATATATATATATATATATATATATATATATACACACATTAAATATTAAGACATAAAAACACCAGATCGTGTTTCTCAGTTACTTATAGAAGGATCCACAGTAATACTCTTGTTTAGAATATGAAATGTATTTGTAAAAATGATATATTTTTACAAATACATTTCGATTTTCTAGACAAAATTATTAATATTGATCCTTCTCTCTCTCTCTCTCTCTCTCTCTCTCTCTCTCTCTCTCTCTCTCTCTCTATATATATATATATATATATATATATATATATATATATATATATATATATATATATATATATATATTTATATAAATAATAATAAATATACAATATATATATATATTATATATATATATATATATATATATATATATATATATATATATATATATATATATATATATATATATATATATATAAGCAAACTTTCTAATCAACTATCTTCTTTTCAAGAGGTGGTCTGCCAACATTTAGGATGAAATCCATTAACAAACCTTTTTTACAGGACCGGCTTTGTATGGAGTAGCCTTCCTTTGAGTCGCCACACTATAAAACTCTGGCAAAGTCACTGTCAAGAAGAAATATAAACTTTTTAGAAATATCTTCCTTCAATATATATTTATATACATATGTATATGTATATATATCAATATATATTTATATACATATATATATATATATATATATATATATATATATATATATATATATATATATATATATATATATATCACGATGTACTCCACAATGAAAATGAAGGAGAAAACCAGAGAAAAGGAAATAGAGTTCTTAATTTGTCCCAACAGTTTCGCCCTCCATCCCGGAAGAGGCCTGATGGAGGGCGAAACTGTTGGGACAAATTAAGAACTCTATTTCCTTTTCCTCTGCTTTCTCCTTCATTTTCATTGTGGAGTACACCGTGATATTTTATCTTCGTGATCGAGAATACAGATAAAAAAAAAAAAAAAAAAAAATATATATATATATATATATATATATATATATATATATATATATATATATATATATATATATATATATATATATATATATATATATATATATATATATATATATCTGAAAAGTAGATATTTCTTCTCGTCAGTGACTTTACCAGAGTTTTATAGTGTGGAGACTCAAAGGAAGGCTACTCCTTACAAAGCCGATACTTTAAAAAAAAGGGGGGGTTGTGTTAATGGATTTCTTCCTTAAGTGATGGCAAACCGCCTCTTGAAAAGAAGATAATTGATTAATTTAATAAACACAGAAGGTAGTAAACTCCACATCCTGGAAAAGAATGAAATGCAAGACTAAATCAGGCTATCCCACAGAGGACGAGAGAGTTCAGGAGACACAATCCATAAGTTTTTGAGAATCAAAACAGATCACTCTGCTTAGAAAATTTCAGGTTAACAGTTATTTTTGAGCTGACTGTAAATATCCCCAGCCGGTATCAATAGAGCTGTTCATGACTGGCAAAGGTTTAATCTCACCAGCCACAAATGGTTAAAATGATATCAGCTGTGGATACTTACCGTCAGCCCCTGACCCTAGGAAATATCACCAGTCGTTACCTAACTCTCCAAAGTTCCGGAGGGAGGATGACTAGACGTGAATAGTGTAGGATTGGGGATAACTAATAGGATGACAATTGCTTTTATTATTATAACATGTACTTTATTTGCTCCTCATAAACTCGCTGCGAGCGTTCAGTTTAAGAATCAGTTTTCCCTTACCAGTTAGAATTTCACCACTTATAAGGAAGATAAACTGACTTAGATATATCTTTGAAATCATTAAAAAAATTGACTCCTCACGAAGTATTGACAAATTATGAATTATGATATTTATCCAAAGTAACCACAACTACACATCTAGAGTAGGATGAAAAGATTCAGAAATGACATACATTATACATATACATACATACACACACAAACGCACACACACACACACACACACATATATATATATATATATATATATATATATATATATATATATATATATATATATATCTGTGTGTATGTGTTTGTGTGTATCCTCCACACACACACAGTGTGTGTATCCAAACTGTCAAGGCACACGAGGACTCGGCGTCTTGTCTCGTAGATCCTTGCTTAATTTCGGACGTGGGGCCAGGAGTTCAAGGTGAGCGGGATATCCTTCTAGTTGGCCATGCAAAGCCTTTGCCCATTTCCTAATGAAGCAGTTTGCTTAGGCATCGCAGATGTTCCTGTTGATGTAACTGTGTCAGTATATTCTAACACTGCAGTTGGCCTAACTGTATTGGCAGTCTGAGACAGGTGATGTAAGTGTGGAAACGAGTCGTCATAACTGATGTAACTGTCAGCATACTTCGACAACTGACGTCACTCAGTCAACACTGTGACTGTTCATGTAACTGCGCAAACAAGTTGCGTTAATTGATGTAACTGTATATACCTGTTGTGCTAAATGATGTGTTGATAAATGTTGGTTGTTGACAGTACTACCTGCTAATTACTGACAGTTGATGCAATTTTGTGAAAAGATTGCGATGATAATGCAACTGTATAAATCTGAACAACCAAGTACCTGTAATGATATCTTACGATAGTCTATGTAAATGTGTAACCACATTGTGATAAGGGATGCAACTGTCTCATCAAAATCAAACAGTTCCCTTTAAAAAAAATCGCAATTAGTTTAATTTTTCTACTAAACTGCGACAGTTTGTTTTATGATTTGTTAATGAAGACGTAGGCTCTGAGCAAAATGTAACAGTAGTCAACCAATCTACATCAGCACAACAAAACGTTGAGAGAGTTCTATATATATATATATATATATATATATATATATATATATATATATAAAATTGCTGTTGAAGTAACTACCAACTATCCGTCAGTGTTGATGTAACTAACTAAATTGAAAAAAACAATAGACGATATAATTGTTAAACCGATGACTACTGACGTTACTGTCTGAATTTCTAAGTTTGAAATTTAAAACCAAGTACTCTATGCATCTAACAACCTGTACACGGGGTAATAGTTCATGTTAGCCTACAGTAGGTGGGCCAACTTGCTTAATTTGCGACCACCCGGGTGTTTTGTATATGTGTGTGTGCGTTTGAGAGCTTTGTTGGGATAATCATCATTACTAAATATACGACCAACCAAGTTTTTTTTTTTTTCATCTGGTAGAGATTTTTAAGCGCGATTTTTTTTTTCAAACAGGAGAGCTGTCGGATGAATCAACAAAAGACGAGTCGTGTCTCGTGTAATGGTTCACGGTTGAATGGAGATAAGTCAAGCATCTCTGACACTATCTGGGATGCTGGTCGTCCTCTGCTGCTCATCTTATCGCCACTTCATCTCTTATCTCTCTTTATCTGTCATTGTTCCTCACTTATCCCCTTCGTTGGCGAGATAAAGCTGTACCAGGGCTATGTTTCTGAAGACATGAATTTAGAAATCAAAGAGCATACATGCCATGTAGTTCCGTATTTATTAATTTTAACGGACAAATTTTATGACTTTATATGCGCTCTTCTTTTCATGATAGTTACATCCTTTAAAATAATTTTCGTGTCTACGTATCGACAAACTGTACGACAGTTATCACGCAACCCAAGTTACGTGAGACTCGAGTCGTAATGAATGCGTAGATAAAATAAAAAAAAAATACACCATTGCATCATCAAAAACAAAATCCTTCTAAGTCATCATTAACTTGCACATTCGACAGCGTACAACTATCTTCAATATACCATGTCGCAGAATAGGAGACAGTTAAAGGCTACAGGTATAAGCATTATGTTGTGTCGAAGATCTGCAGTAAGTGATCAACAGTATTCTGTAAATGAAATTATTTTGACCTGTGCTCTAGTGACTAGTAATTTATTATACGTCGCAGGAATCAATTTTGTCACGCGTCAGGGACTGGCAATTTGTTCAATGGCTTATAGAGTCTTTTATTGTACGCCAGCTTAAAGTAATCTTTAAACTAAAGATAATTCATTATATACCGTGTTACAATAATATTAACTGCTACATGTCTCTTATTACAGGGTCATTTGGCTTACTGAAAAATGATCAGGAAATCAAATGCTGTAGTACTATAAGTAAGTTATAACAGCCAGTCATGCTGTAGTAATATGAGTAATTCATTATATGCCCGTTTTGTATATAATGTATCTATACATGTATACCGTAGCTATGCTGTTAATGATCATATTTCTTGAAAGGCGCATCAGTTGCGTAGAAATTCGGTTTTCGAGGGAACGAAGAATAGTTAGCTGAAGAGAGAGAGAGAGAGAGAGAGAGAGAGAGAGAGAGAGAGAGAGAGAGAGAGAGAGGTTCGTCAGTACCCTGGAAATAAGACTTCCAGTGAATTGTCGGTGTTTTGTACATATTGATGGGCGTGTGTACGTGTGCATAAGAGGGGCGTTTGTGTACACGCACAGCTCGATGAGAATGAGGATCGAGTCAAGAAGGAGGAGGAGGAGGAGGAGCAGGAGGAGGAGGATGGTGATACTCGATTAAGAATGAGAAAGAGAAGAAAATGAGGATGGTTCGGTTTAAAATAGGAACTAGCAGAGGAAGAAAGAAGAAACAGAAGACATTTAGTTTAGCATAAGGAGATTAAGAAAAGTTAGCTGTAGAAATACTTAGCGGTAGAAAACGAAAATAAAAATACTAGGCTAAAATATTCAATAATAAAAGAACAGAAAAAGGGAAAAGGAGAAACTTCCTTCGGCAGGATTTCGGAAGGACGAGCTAAGAAATTCTACAAAGAGGAAGAGGAAGAAGAAGAGGAGGAGGCGACGACGACGAAGAAGAGGAGACTCATCCCGAGAGAGAGAGACGGACGTGAGAGGAAATCCTCCTTCTGAGGTCTGTCAGGATGAAGGAGCATGATGACCCCTGGACCGGCCCACCTTACTAATTACATTGTCATATATATTCTTCTCTTTATTTTCCTCCCTGCTCTTTCGGATAACGATCCCGAATATCATGATGAATATTGACGAGTTAACGAGAATATCGGAGGATTTAGAATCTTCAGAGAAACGGCCAGTTGGCGGGCAGGTGGTTCTCTTGGGGTGGAGGGTGGAAAGGCGGCAAGGACACGGTTGAGGAGGTGGGGGAGGAAGAAGGGTGGGAGGAGGCCTTCCCTGAAACCCCTCCACCTTCACCAAGGGCCTTTCCCTCCAACGCACCCGTACCCCGTACCCACCCTCGAGTGCCCTCGAGGTCGTGGCTGAGGTGCCGGGCGACTCTTGCGGGGTCCAAGATACGCATCACCTTCTGACTCGCGCGTGACATAAGCACACCCACGCGCCATCCACCAATCACAATTCAGATGCAAGATAAGCGTGATAATGATTGGCCGAGTGGACGCATGATGAGTACAGTGCGCGACCTGCGGGTTACAGAGGTCAAGTTGCTGTCTAGAATGTGAATAAATTGATAACTGTTTACGATGTTTCGCTGTATTATGCCGTCGTCTGTATATCATAACGATCTGCGGATGCCATTGCGAATAAGAGGATGAGGCTGATTGCCCGGGTGGTGGCGTCGCCTTTGGAAAGTTCAGATAAGTCTTCAAATTTAGGATTTATTTCTCTCTCTCTCTCTCTCTCTCTCTCTCTCTCTCTCTCTCTCTCTTCATACTGGCTAAATATCGGATATTTCTCTTACAAAATCTTCGTGGGAATGTTTCTTTCCTTTTAGAGTCATTAGCAAAAAACATCTTTGTATTTAATTTATAGACAGCACATATATATTTACCCAACCATCCTCATATAAGGATATCGATGCTGCAGACAAATGCTAAAATAACTGAGGATTTACTGTAAGTATGATTCCAGATTGAAGTCAGACACTTGATGCGTTTGCTAAAAGAGTCTGGCGTCGTTTCCCTGATACAATGATCACTTTTGAAGAACTTTCTTGAATCTCAGGTTTGTAATCATTCGATTTATACAAAAAAACAATGAATCACACCAAAAAGCACTGAATTAAAGATGTTTAATTTACATAACAAAATTACGATATTTTTAGTTAAAAAAGGATTACTTCGGCGAGGGCCGTATGTTTGAGAAATTGAGCCTTATTGGTACACATCCTGGGAGAGCACTCGCATCTTTTGTGGTTTTCTCTTCTTTCTTCCGTTCTTTCTACATGTCTTTCTCTCCGCGAGTTCGGGCATACGGCAGCCGACTGGCAATCAGATACATAATTCGGCACTTAGGTCAAAAGCCTGTGTACTGGATTTTTGTGGAAACACACCCATACCTTGCCTGCGATAACTCGTCGATTGCGAGGTGAAAGTGCTACCAAGTTCACCACAAGGAATGGAGGGAGAGAGAGAGGGAGAAACCAGTTAAAGCCGGTATTTGTTTGCTCTGTGATAACATCTCCTGATGATTAAGAACGTTAGCAAATTATTGGGTAATACAAAATCTTTGGAATGATTTAGTCCGCTGTAATTTTATTATGGTAGCTGGTCTATCTATTTCATTGCATTCAGAAAACCAACGCAGATGCAATTATGTGCTAAGAGCAGTTCTAAACTACTTAATATGATGACGTACATAGACTACAAGTCTTATTTGTTTTCTCATTACTATCCTATTATTTGTATTTCTGAAATGGATAGTTACAGTAACATCGTACTGTCAATAATACTAATTAATGTCAACATCTGCATTGCGAAAATTATTATCATTACGATGACTATTGATACTGTGGCTCTCTCTATAGTGTGAATAATCATACAAAATAGTCAGTTCACTCTTTTCACCCAATGAATGACCAAAAACGCTGGCCAGAAATTGCCTTTCTAAGTGAATCGGAAGTAAACGAACGAAACCTCTGCAAGATGGGGAAGATCGTGGAATAAAGTATGATTAGTAGATCGTTAAACAGTTATTTGAAACAGTCATGCTATAATAATATATATATGTATAGTATACATACATATATTATATATACACACATATACCCATTTTCTGAAATTATATACATATATAATCATACAAGATACATACAAACACGTATATATATATATATATATATATATATATATATATATATATATATATATATATATATATATTATATATATATATTATATATATATATATATATATATATATATATATATATATATATATATATATATATATATATATATATATATATATATATATATATATATATATATATATATATCAAGAGGCAGCAGGAAATAATGAAAAGCAGCAGTACCTACCTAGCGCTTTCGTGTATTTTGATACACCTAATCAGGGTATAATACAAGAATGAAAAACAGCTTCGAAATATCAAAGGTAAACAAAAACGAAAAAAAAGTAAACCAGAACAACCAAACAGCCTAATCAAGAAGCAAATGGTCCACAGCCAAGAATTATACTTAAAGGATGAATATTACAAACGGAAATGAAACTACTAAGCATCTATTTCAAAGTTACTAAGTCTTCAACAATCCATTTCGTAAGCCAGTTATCTAGCTTCTATTGTCCACTGCTAATATTAAACACACTGCTTGACTTATGTTTTATTATGCCAGACTCTATAATGTTTCTTTTAATAATCTCTACAAAACAGAATTTCCTTTGAATTTGTCCAATTAATTGTGTACGAGTAGGAAATACATCGAGTGCCCTCTTTCTACATATGAGCAATTTTGATCATGCAATTAATTGGAAAAATTCAAAGGAAATTTTATTTTGTAGAGATATTATTAAAAGAAACATTATAGAGTCTAGCATAATAAAACATAAGTCAAGTGGTGTGTTTAATATTAGCACTGGACAATAGAAGCTAGATAACTGGCTTACGAAATGTATTGTTGACAACTTAGTAACTATGAAACAGATGCTTAGTAGTTTCATTTCCGTTTGTAGTATGGCTTTGACATATTACATAGCTTTATATATGTACCTGTTAGTAATAACTGCATTTGAAGTTGTACAAATAACTTTTATGTTATGGGCCGAATGCTTTTATCTGCTTCTGTACAGTACGTACAGTGTACTTTCCCCTAAATCGCAATTGTATGAATATGAATTAATGCAGACTGTAATTACATGTATACTGTAGGTTCAAATATGCCTTAAAAATGTCTGCAGGTCAGTGTAGGAAGCCTGTTGTTAATAATATGTGACATGTGAGATTCAGGCCTGATTTTTGTCAATTTTGTGTTTAAGATTTCCTGACAAGAACAATGATCAAGACAGCTACCTTACTTGGGTTAGAAACTGCAGATGGATCACACATATGCAGCAAGCATTTTCTGCCAAAGTACATTTTCAGACCTCTTGGTATGCGTGAGTTTAAGTTTCTGCAATAGACTTTCAAGTCCAGAATATGTTAGGAGGCAACAATGTGGCTATTAAAGTAGATTTAGTGTAATAAGAAGTAAGTTGATTTAGTGTAATAAGAAGTAACCTGAAGGGGCAAACTGGCATATACATCAGTACTGGCAACGGTAAGATTTATACAGCCCTGCAAACTACAATATTAATTGTATCCCTATGAATAGTATCAGGTAGAGTAAATTTTAAAATCCTATGGAATGATCGTACAGACTATTGAATATTGGCTGTTAGGTATCAGGCTATTAAACCTAGGCTATTAATGATATGATTATGCCTACGGATGAAGCTTATACGGGATGATAGCATTGGAGATAACAATTGTTTTAGCATACTGTTGTCAAATTTTACTGCCTGCCAGTCTGACACATGAATAAAGAACGATAATAATTAGCTCTGCCTCTAGATAGTAAAACTGTAAATTAATGGTAGAAAGAAAGGCACATAACGTCTGCAAATTGGTCAACTTTATTGCTCAAGTGTGTAAAAACTGCAGCAGACAGAATTAATATTTTTATTTCTATATGCAGTACACATTGTCCTTGGTAAATGCTGCAAAGATCATTTACCAATCTTTAAAGGCTGCTGAGAAAATAGGCTGTCAATGCAGCATGATATCACTTGTTCTTATAAAGTAGGGGGTTAATGACGTCACTGAACGCAAATTTGAGCTCTGTAGGCATCATTACAGGATGGTTGGAGCGTCCTTTCTTCCCCTAGTCGCACTCAGTATCTAGCCATTTACTTTACCTATGTTTAACATTTTCTTTCTTCAATATTGCTGTTAAACCTCTCAAACAATAACTTCCTAGTGCAGTTGAGAGTTTTCTACAAGTTCCATTTTTAAATTTTGGATTCCAACTCATTTATTATCTGGAGCTCTTTGCATTACTGTCCAACTACTCTAACTCCCTCTCTTCACTGTCTTGTGGGCTGAGTGACCGAAAAGTGCCTCATGGCTTCAAAGACAACATGTTATAGTTCATTCATTCATGAGGATGCCTCGAACGATGGCAAGTCTGAACATGAAGTTTATTTCTGATCCACTATCTTCACGGCCCTTTCAGATATTATAGCCGTAATGTATAAATATAGTACAATATAAAAAGTACACAGCACACTAGTCTTCTACCGATATATACGAAGAAAATGCACTCGTTTGAAATTTCGGGACCTACAAATTTGACCCATCAGTGCTAATAATGTTTTAATAAAATACTTTCCTTGTTTATATAAGTTCATACTGCGCTTTACTGGCGGAACTGCCATGGCAAAAGTATCTTCTGAAAAGTAAAAATTATTCATGTCATTTTGAAGCTGCTAAGTGTTCAGCAAAGACGGAAAGATTGTTTTGATAACCGACATAAAGAGGAAAGTAAATTCTTGATATCTTCAAAGACCAGTTAAGACACCTGGACCAAAAGGTGAATTATTTCTGGGGAAAATAAAAACTTATCTGGGTGAATCACAGGCTCATTTTAGCTTGATAAAAAGAAGAGATGCCTTTTTCTATGTACATACAAACAAACGCACACACACACTCTTAATATGATATATATAATGTATATATATATATATATACATACATACATACATACATACATATACACACACACACTATATATGTGTATGTAAATATATATGTATGTAAATTACATTATATATATATATACACATATGTACACACACACACACACACACACACATATATATATATATATATATATATATATATATATATATATATATATATATATATATATATATATATATAACATTAAGACTTTTCCATAACACGGTCAACTCATATGAAAAAAGAAACACAACGGTCACTGCTGCATTCATACTTCAACTACTGGATCGAGGCTAAACCACCCCAGTGCAGAAAACTCTCAGAAAATTAGCCGCTTTATTATGCCTACACAGAATGTTCATCAGCAGCCTCTCTAGCTGCTGCATACACTGCACCGTTCATCTGTATATTGCAAGCGCTTTTGCAGACTTTCATGCCATCTGTCCTATACTTTCGTGGTCTCCTCTCCTTCCTTTTAACACTTCCAAATTATATGCTTAACTAACCAATCATCGCTCATGTTTTTCACATGACCAAACTTTCTTAAAAAATCTCTAATTTATCCTGCCAACTATGCTAACCTTTCTACCTTCTCAGCATATTTCCACATTTCTCACCTTTCCAGTTCTTCATACGCCACATATACTACACAGACAGTTAATCTTAACAGCTGCATTATTTTTTCTTTCATTCTCATTCATCCTCCACACTTCACTTCCATAAAGATCAGTTGTTCAACAATTCCTTCATATTTTCCTAACCACCTTTCACAGAACTCCAAGTCTCTACTCAATCATATGGACACACCTGTCACCTGTCTCGTTATACCTGCTCTGCCTCATCTCTTGTCTTATCCTACAGTCTTATTTTACACTTATAAAAAATTATCTCTCCTCTTCTTCCGCCACTCTTATTAACATTTATCTTATTCATTTTCATTTATTTACCCTTTTATCCTTATCCTGGCAAACGTCAACCCATAACCCTCTCCTTTTGCAAACACTTTCAAAATCTTTTACTAGAATCTGAAGTTTCTCTTCACTATCCCCAAGCAGTAGTGCACCACCTGCAATCATCAGCCGTACCACACCATCCATGAATCATATTCTTAAACTACAACTTTTTACTTGAATTTACTCTCCTTTCTCTGGCGTCTTACACCACTTCATTCATAAGATGTTAAACAGACGTGAACACATAATAGAACTTTATCTCAGATTTACTTTAACAGCAAACCAAGCACTCATCTATCAGCAGATTCTAACCCACACTCCACTGCCAACATGAAAACATTTCATCATACTCAACAACTTCTGTTTATGCTACCCCTCCTCAACACTCCACATTACATATCTATCGATTCCACCTAAACCTTTTTTCTAGGTCCATGTATGCTTCTAACAGCTATTTCCAATTACTTTCAAAGTCTTTTGGGATGAGGCTGCATGCCTCCGGTTTTCTCACCTCTGGTTGCAACCCATCCCTGTCAACTGCTACCAAGTGCTTCATTCTCTGCTGGTCAACAGAAATACATTGAGATTTGATGGAACTCAGCCCCGCTTTGAAATCAAATCCTGGCTAAGTCATTCATAATGTAATTATAAAGAATATATATATATATATATATATATATATATATATATATATATATATATATATATATATATATAAACTGTATATATATTTACATATACAGTATATATATATATATATATATATATATATATATATATATATATATATATATATATATATATATATATATATATATATATATATATATATATATATATATATATATATATATATATATATATATATATATATATATATATATATATTGATAGCCAGATGGTCAAAACCTGATTATCTATCATTGCTTCTAAACCAAAGGCCCTGGTTCAAATCTTGGTCGGTGTATAAGAACTTATCAGTTACAGTTCCCTCAGGGGGTAAGTTATTTTTGAGGTACAATAAATTCGATATTAATCCATATTCGCGGGTTAATGTTTGTGAATCTATTTATGTATGTATTTGTAGGTATATAATATACACATACATGTTTATATATACATATACATATATAAGAACATGCCTCAAAGAAATCTAGAAGCTGCATGGCTCAACCTGAACCTTTTCTAAGTGAAGACTGAGCACAGAGATTGCAACATAGACGCTTCTCAGAGGTGACACGGTCTACGATTAACAAAAAAATGAACGCCGTTAGGCCCTCAAGGACTTCACTGATTCATTATCCCATAAACCCTTTTTATCCCAGTGACCTTACAGGAGGACTGAGAGAGAGAGAGGTCATGACGCAAGGAATCAGGTATAAGGAATGTCTATTGTGGAAGGGTTGTTTATATGACTTGAGGAGAATTTATAATTTCTAAGCCTTTGTTGACTAGAATAGGAAACTTCTGGAATTCTGGCTTATAATAATTATAGAACAGTCTGATTTTAAGCTTATGTATTATAGTTACATCTTTTATATCTGAATACCATACATCTTAGTATATCTATAATTTTACGATTTCACCATCAGCGCCTTAACGTATGGACTTTTGATGTTTTAATTCTAACAATATGCTAACTGTATGATATGGTTTTTATGCTGAATATGGTATTGAGGTAATAAGAGTACGTAAAAATACAGGTACCATCAATTAAATAAGATGTACAATACGCAAGCATACTTTGTGTTGATATCTAGACACGGTTAAGATGAAAACTCAGAACACCAAAATGACTTTACTTTTAATATTTTTCAGATGAGAAGACGAGGATTAGGAATTCAAAGAAAAATCCGCTGTGCTAATGTTTATCAAAGGACGAAGGTCCTACTTTGTCGAGATTCGATACCAAACGCTACGAACTGAACACAAAGCTCCCTTTATGAGAGGCTCTCTGGGACTCTCAAGTTGACGCCAGCATTCATAGAGATTTGTAACTTAGATGCACAACCCTTCTTGACCTCTTAAATCTAGAACGTCCATTAAGTCTGTGTCTTTCTAGGAGAGTATTCTTGCTTTTTGTGTTTCACTTTTTGCAACTCTGTCAATAAAAACAGGCTCATGACAACCGATGTCTTCAAATTTGTTCGTATTTTAATGATTATTTTTTTTCAGAAACGCATCTTACAGTCTAGGTACTGTGAATTATTATTAAATATTATGCTTTACATACACGCAAATTTAGGAAGATAACTCTGTTTTTGCTCTGCAGATAGGTTGCGGAAAACCAAGAAAAATATCAAAACGACTGAAAAACAAAAGGAGGGAGTTTGGTTTTCTTATCGTTTACAAATTCACCTGAACAAAAAAAAAAAACAAAAAAAAACAAAACCGATTCTATTATGGCATTTCCTACAAACAGGCACACACGAACGCCAATCCACAAACATATTTGCACATTCAAAAGGCGGGCGATACGGGTAACCTACACACACACACACACATACACACACACACACACACACACACACACACACATATATATATATATATATATATATATATATATATATATATATACATAAATATATACATGCATACATATCTATTACATATGTATGTATATATATATATATAATATATATATATATATATATATATATATATATATATATATATATATATATATATATATATATATATATATATATATATATATATATATATATATATATATATATATATATATATATATATATTCATTTATATATCAGTATTGTTTTTACTTATACCCATGGGATTTTATGTTTACAAATATTAAGCCACTAACATCTTTTAACATCCAGTTCACTATACCTTGAGAGTAACTTACACCCACGGGCAATTACACCTTTAAGTGCTTTGTCCCTCGGCAGGATGATATATACTGTATACAGTATATATATACATATTAATATATATATATATATATATATATATATATATATATATATATATATATATATATATATATATATATAATCCTATCGGGGACGAAGAGGGGAGGGAATCAGGTGCCATTCTGCAGATTTATATCGTGAAGAATGTTGCTCTCATCATCATATATACACACATATATACATTTATATATATATATATATATATATATATATATATATATCATTATATAAATATATACATATATATATATATATCATTATATAAATATATATATATATATATATATATCATTATATAAATATATATATATATATATATATATATATATATATATATATATATATATATATATATATATATATATATATATATATATATATATATATATATATATATATATATGTATATGTACTGATATATATATATATATATATATATATATATATATATATATATAGTATATATATATATATATATATATATATATATATATATATATATATATATATATATATATATATATATATATATATATATATATATATATATATATATATATATATGACGATGACAGCAACACTCTTAGCGAAATAAATCCGCAGAACGGCACCTGATTCCCCCTCCCTCTCTCCATTGCAGCAGACTCTTGACACCTTATTTACATCTTAAAGATTTATGTTCTGCATCTAAAGAAGGTTCGTGAGTCAAAGATAAGCTCTGATCACGTCTCTCTCTCTCTCTCTCTCTCTCTCTCTCTCTCTCTCTCTCTCTCTCTCCACTTTATTTTTCATTAACATTAAACGCGAGTGGAGTTCATTTTATATGTCGTGGTGATTTCTGAACGAAACTCGAGAAATTAAATATTGGCTGACTATTTTTCCTTGCCTTAATTTATCAAAAAGTGAGAAATATCTTCCACTTTTTTTGGTGATAAATACAGATGGAAATTACCTGCACTTTATCGTTTATTCTGCTGCGTTTATAAAATCATTCGATACAAGGATTATGTCACATAAGAGATGCAAATAATCGTCAATTCAGTCGCAAGTTGAACTGGCGTCACAATACCAAAGGTTAACGAAGTCCTTGGAAAACATGACATTTCGATATTCTACCTTTAGACTAAACGGAATATTTACTTATGCTCAGTAGTTTTGTGAATGAACATATATATTTAAATTTATTTAATTTTTTGTATCTCTTAGTGTTATGTATAAGATCATAAATTACGACCCCATTCAATGATTCAACTTAGCTATAGTTACCTAGCTTCATCATTAGTAACTATATATGCTTACTAATAATTCCAATGAGTAGGATTCACCGTTTTTCATATCCTCATTTTCCTTTGGCACAGCTATACATTCATACATCGTCTTCCCACTATAAGGAGAGCAAGTCATGGTGATGCTTAACAGCCAAAATCGCACACACATTTTTCGAGAAAAATTTTCTGGACCAAATTCATTTTGATTCGACCTTCCGAACGCGAGGAGAGGGACAAGTCTATTATGACCTTCCTTGTGAGACGTTCAGCGAGAGAGAGAGAGAGAGAGAGAGAGAGAGAGAGAGAGAGAGAGAGAGAGAGAGAGAGAGAGAGAGAGGTGGTACAAAAATTGATCAATTTGCACATGACTCATAACTGCTCGTTTCTCTTGTACCCTCGTATATAGTGTTATACTAAATTAACGGCGTAATCAAAGGACATATTTTGCAAATGTTGGAATCTGCGGGAATAATAATAATAATAATAATAATAATAATATAAAATGATAGGAATGTTTTGCCAAATTTAGACTAATTAAACTTGACTTGTTATTACTACTACTACTACTGCATAATAATAATAATAATAATAATAATAATAATAATAATAATAATAATAATAATAATAATAATAAACCAAGTACTGGAAAGGCGGAAAACGGAGTATAAACAGAGAAATGTAAACATGGCCGTGATCAAAATCAGAGGTTATATTTAGTACAAATTGTTGAAGGAAAACAGTATTGCCAAAAAAAGATTTTATAGAAAGGTTACTATCTTCCAAGAGTCATGCTAAAGTTGCCATTAGTTGTCATCGTCTCATTGCTATAAAACTTTATTAAGCAGCTCATTGCCTTATTTGCATAAAACAATCTAAAAAGCACGTTTTCGTCACACTGCAACAAAAAAGCAGAATCAATAAAGTTTTCGAGGCTCCATACATTAAAAATTAGCTTAAAGGAATATACAACAAATATATGTCATAAAATGCGGTTTTAAGGAAGCTGTAATAGTTCACTGATTTAAGTTTTGAGAAAGTTCTGGTGACGATTTATTAAAAATGCTATTTCATATAGTTATATCGACGCTCCATGTGAGTTGTGAAAAATTTTTTGCTAAGACTTTTTGAACTTCGTAAAAACTTGCCAGATGACCAATTTTATATATATATATATATATATATATATATATATATATATATATATATATGTGTGTGTGTGTGTGTGTGTGTGTATTTATATATATTATGTATAACCTTTTAAGAAAGGTCCAAAAAAAGTTGCTCATTATTCTAAAATTATGAAAATTCGTTAAAAGAATGTTCTATTGCAATAAAAGTCATTACAATGTATTTATAAATTTTTTTAATCGTCTTTTCAACCAGGCTTTTTTTTAAACTTGTGACTGCAAGCGATCCATTAACTTGAAAGCAAGGTAAACACGTCAAGACATTACGTCATTTCTTATTCTTTCGTTTGTTTTCTTACTTTTTCCTATCGGCGTCTGCTCACATCCGGGTGCGTTCATTAAGCAATAGATCGCATCAATAAACTGCCTGGTTTAGTCAGTCTTGCACTTCTTACTAACGGTTTTATCATATGCACGTGAATTGCACATCAGAAACTGCGTTTATTTCATGAAAATACGATAACTGTGTATGTATGCGTGTATGACATGGTCTTACGTAAAGCTTTTGGAACAGAGTGCTTGACGGACAGCAAAACTGAAC
>NC_089783.1:13579281-13599281 GCF_040412425.1 Macrobrachium rosenbergii | reverse complement strand
CCATCTCTGCTCTGTCCTCTCTTCTCGTCTTTTATTCCACCTTGCGTTCCACTGTTTTCCTACCACCAGTCCTTCTCTTATTTGGTTCTCCTACTCTTGAACTATTCTCATCTCTCGCTTCTATATCTTTCTCCTCTTTTGGTCAGTTCGGTAGAGTTGTCGGCTAGCACTCTGCTAGGCCCGAGTTCGAGTCTCCGACCGGCCAATGAAGAGTTAGAGGAATTTATTTCTGGTGATAGAAATTCATTTCTCGCTATAATGTGGTTCGGATTCCACAATAAGCTGTGGGTCCCGTTGCCAGGTAACCAATTGGTTCTTAGCCACGTAAAATAAGTCTAATCCTTCGGGCCAGCCCTCTCTAGGAGAGCTCTTAATCAGCTCAGTGGTCTGGTTAAAGTAAGGTATACCTCCTTCCTCTTTTGGTCTATGCTGTTATGTTTCTCTTCTCATGTTTGGAATGGAATGGAACGGAATATAGGATTTCGGCCAAAGGACTAGCGCTGGGGCTTATGAGATCATTCAGCTAAAAGGGAAACTGAGAGTAGAAAGGTCTGAGAGGCGTAACAGGAGGAAAACCTCAAAGCAGTTGGACTTTGAAACAATTGTTAGGAGAGGGTGGATAGCAAGATGGAAGAGAGAATATGAATGGAGGAGATACAGTAAAAAAAAAAAATGAAAAGGGTTGCAGCTAGTGGCCGAGGGGACACTCCAAAGAACCTTAAGTAATGCCTACGGTGCATAGCGTGAGGTGCACTGACGGCACTACCACTCTAAGGGGTTCTTCATGTCTGGGCTTCCTCACTGTTTATTAATGTCCTCTTTTTCTTATATTATCCACACTTCTCTTGCGTCAGTACTCCATTTTCTTTCTTTGTCTCCTTTAACGCCTAGTTCATCCTTCTCTTTAGGTTTCTTCCTTTTTCATTTCAGCAAGTATTTTTTGTTACTTATTTCCTTTTTATTAGATTTTGTTCTCTATACTTTCTCTTTTGGATTGTTTTGGTTCCGCTCTCTTGCTTCGTTTCCTTAATTTTTTCATTCTCACCACTTCTATTTTATTCTTACTTTTCTTTAGTTTTCATACTTATCCTGCTCTGCTCACGCTCCTCCTTGCTTAGCCGCTCATTTCCTCCTTTCCAACTCTTCTTATGAGTATGTTTTGTCCTCTTCACCTTTCCTGGTTCTTTTTTTCCAATTTTGCACCCCTTTTTGTTTCTTCACTCTTCTATGTTTGTTCTTCCTTTTCCCATTTCACCTCGTCACACTATTCTAGTATCTCCCTTTCTCTTGCTTACCGGCTCTCCTCGCTGTTCTCCTGAACGGTCTCTTATATTTTCTCTTACATACCTTTCTTTTGCTTTGTGCACTGTTTTTTTTTTTATAATATACCTATATCTTGTTTCTTTTACCATTTTTGTTTTGTTTTAAACCTCTCATGCCTGTATTTGCCTCTTTCTTGTAGAGTCTCCCTTGTTGCTCTAGTTGTTTTATCTGCCGATTTGCTCTATTCATCCTTATTTTGTTGTGGCCGCATCTTTGCCTTATTCGTCCTTCTCTTGTGCTCCCATTCTGTTGCTTTGTTTCCCATTACTCCTGTTGTTTTATTCCACCACTCAGCCTTGTCCTCCCTTTCTCCTGTACCCTCCATCCTCCTATTTTCATCTCTTATCTCGAGGCTACTGCTGGAACTTGTCCCGCCACCCCGCACAGTTTCAGCAGGTCGTGTTTTACAAGGGACTCACTGAGTGCTGCTGCCAGCGCTATCTCCTGCACTATCTCCTGTTCTCCATTATACTCGAGACACTTCGAAGAAGATTTCACATTTCGCCTTACATTTTTCAGAGGTGGACAGTGCGCATATGAATGGAATATAGAAATTAGGCCAGAGGCCAGGCACTGGGACCTATGAGGTCATTCAGCGCTGAAACGAAAACTGAGAGCAGAAAGGCTTGAAAGGTGTAACGGGAGGGAAACCTCACAGTCGCACTAAGGAACAAGTGTTAGGAGAAGGTGGATGGCAAGTTGGAAGAGAGAGAATATGAATGGAGGTACAGTAAAAATGTGCGTATGAAGTCTGGATCGATATCGATCCATTTATTCCCTGATATCTTTTGGGGTTGATTTTAGGTTTCAGAAATGTAGTCACGAATTTTTTTTTTTTTAACGCGAGCAAGCAATTAGGTGCCTAATTTCTGGAGACTGATACAGTAGTATTAAGTGGTATAATTTTGAGAATTTGTCATCATCGCTCTGATTCCTAGCAGAACATGAACATCTTTTTTTTTTTAGTCTAATTCTTAGATCAAGTGACATACCGGTATTTATATTTTGTCTAATCAGTAGAGTAGGCTATCTGTATCTTCTTATAAATGGTTTAATTTCTAGAGTATGTTGAACTATTTACAGTATAACTGGTCTAATCCTAAAGCATAAGAAATTGTTTTGTGGTGGTTTAATTTTCATCGCATGAGGAAGCCCTTACAACGGGTCTAACTCATTTGCAGGCCACAAGAACAATAAATCGCTAACAGTACAGGACAGTCGCAACATACTGCTGGAGCACAGCGAGTGAAATAACTCCCGAGGGAGCATCGTAAAAGACTGATACCTAGGGCACGCTAAGCGAGAATATGAAGCTGTAATGAGGTATAATAAAAGGCTAATTTCTAGAAGAATGAAAGAGCACCAGCCCATTAAAAGCATGTTAAAGCACATCATAAAAAGCCAACAAAAACCAAGGAACCTGAAGCACAAGAATGCCAGAGCATCGGCCCAAAAAACAAGTTTCATAAAATGCTATTGTCTAAATCACACGAAGCTGAGAGCACTGACCCACAAAAAAGTATAGTCAATGGCTTAAGAATAAAATAAAGAAAAGAAGACCTGATAATGCCCGGTGTTGTGGGAAGCAGAGGACTGGATTGAAAATGAATGGATGAATTAGACGAGGTGTTTGAATCGCGACTGACTGAATGAATAATGCATGTCCTGGGCATGACGAGTCCAGGAACTGTGGAGATGGAAAAGTTAAAGATGGTCTTTAGGCGGGTGATGCAGATGCCTCTAGGTGGGCCAGGCAGGAGAAATCCCCAATAAAGCACGGAGGGACGATGACGAGGTGTGCGACTAGGGGCGATTGGGAAGAGAGAAAATAAAGATGGATACTGCCCAAGAAAAAGAAAAGATAGAATAGGAGGACGATTACGGATTGAAAAGAATAAATTAAAACAATAACCGGTGAAAATAAGATAATAAAATAATGTAAAACCTAAAGGGGGAGGAAAAAGACACATCGAAAGTAAGAAAAATAAAAAAAAAGGAAGAGAAAACAAGCAGCTTAAAATCCAAGGAGTTTTTAAAAAGAACGGCAAAAAAGTGTGAAGAATAAAACGACTAAAAGATTCGTCACCTGACATAATGGTCCGGCGCTTTCGGACAACAATACTTTATGGACTAGAGCCAAATTAGATCCGTTTTTTTGCCGCTAAACGCTCTCGTCTTGTTTGCGGACCTCAGAAGAAGAAGAAGGAGAGGAAGAAGAAGAAGAAGCAGCAGCAGAAACAGGAATTTGTTAAATCTCTTACCTGGACACTGACCTTGGGCCCTCCAGATGACCTGCTACGCGAGGTTTATCGCCCAAATAATGAATGACTAATTAGGGTGAGCGAAATGTGGTGATGGGTATATGGCCGTTTGGATAAGATTTCGGGGACTTGTCGAGTGAACTTTGACCTTTACCCATCCAGGTTGTTAATTAGGGTATCAAACGTGTGACGAGGTTGAGGTCGTCGCTTTGATGGAATTTCATGGCCTAATTGATTCTTCTGAGACTATAATCATTTAACCGCGTTTGCCACCTTTGACTTTTTGCTTGAGGCTATCGCTGAAAGTTTTTTGACTATTCATTGGATTAAGAAGAAGACAAATGAAAAGAACAAAATGATGAGGTAAGGGCAGAGAACACCAGTCAGAGACCAGACTCTCATAACTCTTTTAAAAGCTCATACAAGGCAACACTTACCCATGAAATATGAAGGTGGATAAGACGCACCAACGTTTAAGATTTAGGTGTTTTCCATTTCAGTAAATATTCTTTTTGTTTTCTAGTTGTACATATGTGAACGGACAGACACCATTAGAGAACTCGATAATGCTTACAATCTGATTTCTGATTAAAAAGAAGTTTATGTCATGATTATTAGTATTCAGCTCTGTAAAAATAAATTCTGATGACTGAATACAATTTAATAAACTTGAATCCACCGAGGTAGCTGATTCTGACACAGAACATACGAGCTTTATAACATGATCAGACTCAACAACAATACGCAGGTCCCGGATTTAACGAGGTGGGCAAAGTTTTTTTTTTTTAATGTTAAATCTATATGATAAAGAGATGATAAAATTTAATTCAGTACTTTAGCATGCAACTGTCCTTAACGTTGCGGGTAGGTTTTTTCGTTCATTAGTTCCTTCACTTCTTTAACTGCAATGAAAGCTTTGGATCATATCACATCGATAAAAGCAACATGATGTTATGAAAAAAAGTAGAACTGACAGCAGATAAAAAATTCTCTTGAAAGTTCAGTTGGCACGTGTGTGTGTGTGTGTGTGTGTGTGTGTGTGTGTGTGTGTGTGTGTGTGCGCGTGTGTGCGTCTGTGAGAGAGAGAGAGAGAGAGAGAGAGAGAGAGAGAGAGAGAGAGAGAGAGAGAGAGAGAGAGAGAGAGAGAGAGAGAGATTTTAACTTCTTTCGACATGCTGTTCTAACAGTGTGTGTGAAAAAGCAGAATTGCATGGGTGCTTACTTGTCTCGTACAGGTGAATGCACAACAGAAAACCTACGCCTTAGAGAGAGAGAGAGAGAGAGAGAGAGAGAGAGAGAGAGAGAGAGAGAGAGAGAGATTATTTAACACGGTTCATTATTTCGTCAGCTTTGATGTCCTGATTGCGAACCACACAAAACTAAACTATTTTAGTCCATGTTTCTAGGAAAATAATGAAAAGAAAAATGAACTGTTTCTTAAAACACTTACAACTTGATAACTTCATAGTCCTGGGGTGTAACGACTGAGTTGATAAACCTGAACAAAAAGAGAAAAGAAACTCCGCCCCAGTGCATTCGTTTATTCCTCGAATGGCAAGCCGAGCAAAAGAAGGTATAACGAATCCTACTCATCTCGAGCGGTGTTCCGTCTCTTGGTCAACATTTAGCTTTTGCACCTTTTGAAAATGAACACGCAGAGGAAGATGAGTGAGGATGTTTTTCTTACGCTTTTCAGTATATTCATTCCTTTTTTCACCTATAAGTGTTAATCAGTACAGACATCAGAAGTCTAACCAGTCCTTCTGTTGGTCCATTAACATAAACAATTTTCCCGTCCGCAAGAAGACACAGCTAGTTTGCTTACAGCCATTGTTATTCAGCTGCCCTGATGTTGCCTTGGCATGCATGCCAAGGCAAATTGCGCGGGATCTTTTGCAAATAGTAAATGTAAAGTAAAATTCTAGTTTTCAATACTTTCACTTTCATTCTCCATGAACTTGAGCAAAATCTTATGGAAAGAAGGGAAGTAAGAGCTGACAAACTAACAATAAAAGTAAATGCTACATCTACTGCAGTCTCCTTTAATCAGTTTTGTCTAAAAAGAAGGACCTCCTCCAAATAATAATAATCATACCATACAAAACGCGATGGGTATCCAAATTCTGATCTATCTATTTACATTCGTTTTATGTGTAGGACTCGCAGCCATCACCATCATACGATCGGAATATAGTCTATGGGTGCTTCCAGCTAATCCCAGCCTCTCTCCCCACTAACCTAAAAGTACCCAAAACGAAGCCACCTTGGTCCGAGCCTCGGAACGGTTTACAACGTTCTTTAAGGAAAGGGCCAGGTAATACCAGCTAGGGCCAGCCTCTCGTGCTACTGAATATGGAGTCTAACCCGTACATTACCATCCCGACTCTTTCTTATATCACCGCCAATTTTGGTGTTTGAACACTAACAATGATAATAATAATAATACTAATAATAATAATGCTTTCACAATTTCGTTTTTCCGATTTCTTTATTACTGAACATGACTTTTTATTGAATAGGTATCAAAACGGCAGTGAAAAAATAACCACAGTCTGCAAAGCATTACCTCTGAGTTTCAATCTCAATAGCCAATTCTTTTCTCTAACAAAGCCACTATTCATAATTCATTTATATACACATTTTTCCTTTGACCGAAATCGCTACGCTGTAATTTCAGGCCAAAAATATACGTAAACGTTACGATACCTCTTTCACTCTGTATCTATACGCCGAATTACAGTTGCCAATATATCCACTCTTCTTTAATTAAAACGGGGTTTGGTTCTGTGACTTTGGATGATTTTTGTTCTTAACTTATGACATAGTTGGTAGTGTAGAAAATGAGGTAATACGGTAAGCGTATGATGCAACTACTGTGCTTGTTGCATTTATTAGCTTACCCCAAATCCTTGCCTCAGCAGAAATTTGCGACGACCTTGTAACTGGTGTAGTCAACGGGATATGAGGCTGGACTAAACTAGTTCTAAGGTTTTTTGACTAACCGAACAAATACCATGCTCTCTTGCTGAGATTTGCATTGTATCCACAACGCTGTACTTAATGATTCAGAATATACAACGGTAACAGCTGCTATCTCTATTCCAAGCTTTCGTTTTTGGCAGCACATGGAATATATAATTTCGTTTACTCAGAAAACCTAAAGGCAATTTGTAAGGCTTCCTGTGTCTACGCAGATTATGGTACTGATGTTATATGCTTCAGATAATTTGTTCAATCCGTGGGGGGACATGCCCTGTCTGAATATCAGCAATTATCAGGCAAATTATTCTGGTAGACAGAATAGATCTTATTGTGGTTCAGTTTTTTCCTTTAAAGCAGTAACAATGATTTAGATCTTCATCAGCGGATAACCTGTTTAGCAATCCGGATCCTGCACCAACTTTATTTCAGAAAGAAGTCCTGCTGTCTCCTTATAAGTTAACTATATCTTAGTTTAACCAGACCACCGAGCTGATTAACAGCTCTCCTGGGGCTGGCCCGAAGGATCAGATTTATTTTACGTGGCTAAGAACCAACTGGTTACCTAGCAACGGGACCTACAGCTTATTGTGGAATCCGAACTAAATTATGACGACAAATGAATTTCTATCACCAGAAATAAATTCCTCTAATTCTTCATTGGCCGGTCGGAGAGTCGAACGCTGGGCCAACAGCGTGCTAGCCAAGAGCTCTACCCACCCCGCCAATGAAGAACTCGGTTACACATATTGACTAAGTGTTACATCACTATCAAACTAAAAATGATTAATATACTGCATATCACAGTAAATAATTAGTAAACAAAATAAAAATATGCGTAAACAAGAAAAATACCTTCACGAACCCAAGACGACTAGAACACAAATATTTGCCCAGACCTCAGCCCGAAGCCAGGGTCCTTCCGTACCCAGATACCCAAAACAAGAATTGAGGTGAGATGTAGTCGACTTAAAAAAGCATTATTAAGTTGATCTGGTGTCACTAAGGCGAGGCTGCAGGGTTGGGTCAACGACACTGTGATTTGAGGACCTACGTTTTGGGTGTCCGATGGATCTGGGAGACAGGAACCTCTGTCCTTTGTGCCTCTTTCAGGTTATTCTGGCTGAGAGTTCCACTCCTTTAGTCTCACAGTCAACATTGTCTGTACTGCTATTTTAAAAATTCGTTAAAACACACATAATGTGGACATGTATACATACATATATACACACTCACATATACATACATACATACATACATACATACATACATACATACATACATACATACATACATACACATATATATATAAATATATGTAATGCTATTTTTATATTTCAACCTGAAAGCTGCAACGTCAACAGGGAGCCAATGTGTTTTAAAAGAATCTTCACATTTAGATTCTTCTTTATATGTATATATATACATCTATATATACTGTATATATATGTATATATATATATATACATTTATGCATATTTATTATATTTAACGTATGTACAAGCTGCAAAAACGCATCCTATTTAACATTAATATCATATATATATATATATATATATATATATATATATATATATATACTATGGATCTTTTATATATATATATATATATATATATACATATTGCACACATATATATATATATATATATCTTTATGCACATATATATATATATATATATATATATATATATATATATATATATATATATATATATATATATATATATATATATATATATATATATATATATATATATATATATATATATATATATATATATATATATATATATATATATATATATATATATATATATATATATATATATATTTTGTTGATGCATACATATAAATGACAGGGAATGTTATGCTTATGCTAATATAAATACAAATATGTACGATAACTTTCAACCTTTTACTTCGTCTTCTAAACAGAGCTTCATTCCGAGGAGGCCTAGACCATGCTGTAAATAATCTCGCTTTCAAATATTCCCTCATTCCAAAGGGAGAGAGAGAGAGAGAGAGAGAGAGAGAGAGAGAGAGAGAGAGAGAGAGAGAGAGAGGAGCGTTAGATAAGAAACGAAGGTGTGGAGTGGTTTGGCAAGCGACGAGTGACGAAGTTGGACGAACAGAAATTGCTGTATATCACACATGCATAGTACACCTATGCACCATACATGCACCTTGTACTTGCATGCAACAAATGGACTCGCACACATACGTGTATGACTCACCTATGCAATACCTGCATATTATAACTATATGATACACCTGTCCATTTATCATACCTGTAACATGTGTACATCATTCTTTGCACATTTGTGATATCGCTATTTGTAACATTTGTACGTTACGCATCACATCCTTTACATAAACGCACGCGTATATGAAATACCAGTCTATTATGCATGAATATTCCCTCATCACCCATGTATATCATTCTCCGTGAAAACTCCATTCAAAGCCTGGAATATGAACTAGGCCTTGAAAAATACAATTACACAAATGCCTTTATAACCACGAAGTTTCCCTAATTCTGCAGCAACACCTGCAACAAAAACGAGAACAGCAACATTAACCAGAAAAAAAGTGATTATACAAGTGCCTTTATAACCATACGATTCATCTACTACTACAGCTGTTAATAATAACAAAAACAACATCTTCAACAAAAACAAGAAGAGGAACAACAACACCAACTAGGAAAAAAGTGAAGAAGAAGAGTACCGGAAAGCCTTCTCGAGGAGGCTTCGTTCTCCAAGGGAGACGCGAGCGGATGGCTCGATCCAGGAGATGGGACGCCACATGAAGAGGCTGGTGTCTGGCTTTCTGGGGGATGTGGATAAGGTAGTGTGGGCAGGTTGCTCGGGGTCGGAAGGGCAGCATCCTGATGTTGTGACCTCAGCATCCCGGGTCCGCCACTACTCACACACGCGCGCGCACATACCGTACACAGCCTCACACACACACACACACACAGACTCACTCTTCTGCTGAACTAAGCCTTTCTCAACTGCTTCCGCTTAAAAAAAACTTTTTATTTAGTAGATGAGTGTTATTTACGAAAAGAAACAGAATAAATAAAATCAGTTTTATGTAGAATTCAAAAACATTTCTACGTTATCATCTACAACTAATTCATTGTTGTAGCATTCAAGATATCAACTGAAGAAGGAATTTTATTGCCAGATATCCAAACGCTTAATGCATTCCGAACTTCGAATATACGCGACGGCCAAAACACAAATCGAAGAGCTTATCTTTACCCGGTTCTCCAAGCTTATAAAACAACGATAAACAAACTATCGGCAGAGTATCAAGATAGTTGATAACGATGCAAGCATCTTGATTTTAAGGCGCCTTCTCAGTCTTTCTTGTCCAGTTATCTCTAGTCTATTCGTCCTAAAAATATCTTTCATTTACTTTAGTGAAGTTTTCATCATCAGTAATTCATTCCCACGTCTTCATTCCTAATCGGTTGATTATTATTACTGAAGTCTTAAATTGGCCGAATATGTAAAGGCTAATGATTCTTTACTGAGAACATTATGATTAATGTAATAATAATAAAGGAGGAGAGAGAAAGGGACATTATACACATATACATATACATATATATATATATATATATATATATATATATATATATATATATATATATATATATATATATATATATATATATATACATACATACACACACAAATATATATACGTGTGTGTGTATGTACATATATATATATATATATATATATATATATATATATATACATATATATATATATATATATATATATATATATATATATATATATATATATATATATATATATATATATATATATGTAACCAGTAATTCTACATATATGTATATATAAAATACATACATATATATATATATATATATATATATATATATATACACTGTGTGTGTATGTGTGGATGTACAATTTAAGGTAAAGTTTTAGGATAGGGGTAACCAAGAGGAACGCGGATCCTTGGTGACAGATAAGCAACGGTTTGATCGTGGTCACCGTAGCCGGTTTTCGTTGACGGGAGGAGAACTGAATCAAGAATGTGAGAGAGAAAGAGAGTGACAGAGAGGAGTGTGTAAGAGAGAAAGAGTAGTAGGTCTAAAAGTGCACAGGAAGAGAGAGGGGCAGGTAAGAGTGTGAACAGAAAAAGGTCTACAGATTAATAAGCCACAAGTAATGAAATAAAACGAAAAACTGACACATATAATTTACAAAGTTAAAAATGAAAAAAAAAGCAATCTGTCGCCTGTAGATGTGACAAAGGTTAATAGAAAAGGTCAAATTAAAGAGAATAGTAGCATGGCAGAAGAGCAATAGACTTAAAAAACCAAAAACAAAAAAGAGTGCAGAGACAGCCACATGTCCCATTCATTGAACCGGATTCCAGTATATCAAGATAGAGTTTACTGCGCATTATCTACGCTGTAGATAAAGCTGGAATTCCAGAAAAGAGAATGACTACGGTGTCCACCAGAAGTTTTAGGGGTTTCTGGAAGACCTGATAATCCATCAGTCGTAGCCGAAGTCCTGAACATTCAGTCAGGAGGATGGGAGAAAGGGCGAAGGTTCTAGGAAGTAACGAGTGATTGGATTCTGTTGTTCAACCATTAAAACCGGGGCGAGTGTCATCAATCAGCTAGAGGATGATAAGTGGTTGACCTCTTCTCTCTCTCTCTCTCTTTCTCTCTCTCTCTCTCTCGTTCTAACTGGTTGACCTGTCTTTCGTTTTTTCTCCTGGGTTGACCTGTCCATCTCTCCTCTTTTTATTATCTTGACCTTTTTGTCTGTTACTACCCACCTGACCACATCGTTTCTGTCTGTCATCGGGTTGTTTTTTTACTTATATATCTCTTTGAATCTTTAACCTGGGTTAAGTCAGTCTCTCTGTCTTTTATATGTATACTTCTTCCATATACTGTATATATATATATATATATATATATATATATATATATATATATATATATATATATATATATATATATATATATATACATATACATATACATATACATATACACATACATACACACACACACACACACACATATATATATATATATATATATATATATATATATATATATATATATATATATATATATTCTCCAACTTGTTAGATCACACACACTCTCTCATACACACCGATTGATCATCGCTCTCTCTCTCTCTCTCTCTCTCTCCCTCTTTCTCTCTTTTCGTAAGCTCACCAAACTGACCTCTATCTTCCTCTCTCATCCCAGCGACTGTGCATATTCCTGAGTTGATGAAACCTCTTAAATACACATTGTCTGTTCTGATCTGAGTGTGACTGTGTCTTTCCCTTGTCCTTCTGTCAGGAAACAGCATGAGCACACCTTCCCTCTTTCTACTGCTGACTTGAGATAAGCAGTTTGCCTTTGCAAGAGTTTAAATATTATGCTTTGGGGCTATCTAAATCACTTCCTTCTCAGCAATCACACTGTTTTTATTCGTTTCACGCATGACTAGGTACTCGCTCTTGCATTTAAAATGTTTTTAGATTTCCAGTTATCATTTACCAAGTATTTACACGGGGCGCTGAAATGGAGGTTTGTTTCTCGTCCTTTGATATCTACTTTTTTTTTGCAGTTTCTGTATTGCCTCTTTCCATCGACTGAGTTGTTATCTTGTCGGTACTCACCAGGAGGCAGCAAAAGAAGATTGAATTTATTGCTATAGGAGGTATTTTTCGCGATGACAAACATTAAAAATCATTATTTTTCTCGTTTCTGTTTCGATTATTCCGTGGCCTTAGTATTATTTATACGATTGCTCTACATATGGTCAGAATGCTTCTTGTTTTATTTCTTTTCCCAAAACTCTTAATCCTATTCTGCTTTTACTTTCATGAAGTCTCAGCACTGGGTTATATTGTTTTGAGTGTCATTCATTCGTTGCGCCTTTCCTCAATTTCTCATATCGTTCCAAAACACATCTGTTTTCAAGTTTCGCTGGAGCCAATGCCTTGGCACTGGTGCTATACTCTTGAAGTCAAGGTTAAACGTTAGATGTTTATATTCTGACGGCCATTGTGCCTTAGTATGTATTGAGTCTATCCAGTTTTTAAATTTTCAAAGCTTCAGTACTAACGTGTTTAGCTTTTGATGCTTTCGAAGTTAACATTGGTTCTTGCATTTTTTGAACATTTACCTTATTGTTTGGATGACTAACATAATCCTCGAAAACTGTTTGAGTTATAACACCTCACAGAGAGAGAGAGAGAGAGAGAGAGAGAGAGAGAGAGAGAGAGAGAGAGAGAGAGAGAGAGAGAGAGAGAGAGAGAGAGAATTAGCAGATACAATGGCAGCAGAAATTTCACATATCTGATATACTTATCACTTCACAAATTTGAGCTTGGGCTCCTTCAAAATAATGTGAATTACTATGCATGGCTCAATGCACTATATATATATATATATATATATATATATATATATATATATATATAATATATATATATATATATATAATATATAATATATATATATATATATATATATATATATATAATATATATAATACATATACATATATATATATATATATATATATATATATATATATATATATATATATATATATATATATAAAGTCTTGGATGACTTTGGACGAGCCATTTGTGGACATCTTGTTAGTTAGTGAACCCTTGTTATTTCAATCGCATGATATTAGGGCTTCAATTCTCACTAATCCTATAGTTAACACCTCTCTCTTCCTGAGACATTTCTTTATCGTGAGTGATTCAGGACACTCTCAGCTCGCCTTTTCATTTGTCGCCTGGACTCATCCATGTGCAATGGGACAAGGAAATTCATCATTTTTTAGCACCATCCTCTAAGGCTATAAAGCTTATTTGATTAATCATGTGTGGCCCTAGTCATAATTAATTTGTACACTATTATTGTAATCGAATAAATGTAATTACGCCTTGCAGTAACTTGACTAAAAATAGTACCTAAGGTTAGTAATCATCATCTTTCCACTTTTCTCAGTTGTTTTTGTTTTACTGTCAGCCATTTTATAGCATTCTGTTGCTAAGAACAAGGCTGGCAAGTAACACCGGCGACCTTGCCAGGATATAACTGTTGAAATTCCCCAAGAAAAAAAGTGTACGTAATTAAAAACGTAAAAATCACGGGCTGAGATTCCAGTCACAAGAGATAAGAACTCTTAAAATCTGCACCATTCGCATTAGCAAACCTTAGCATGTTGTAGCCATATGAATTTTAAAGATCTCATGCTTATTTACAGTATCTAAGGTGTTCTTTTTGCAATTAATACATGCTCTACTTTGATTTGTAAAGTAAAATCAGTTACACTGCGCGATTTAAGAAAGTTAGTCCATTTTAGCCAAGCACGTGCTCATGTAAACAAAGGGCAAACCTGTTTTCAATTGGTAAAAAATCAATGGCTAGAGCTTGACTCTGTGTCTGAACCCTATTGCAATTTCAGAGAGGGATATTTCAGACTTTCGCCGAGCCACATGTTTTACGTGTTGCTATATTGTTATGCTGTTCTTGCATGCTATAATTCTAAATAGGGTGTATGCTGGCAATGTTAGCAGTTATTTGCTAGGGATGAGCGTTTGGAAGAGCATTATTTTGTAACAATGCAAAACTTGCGTCATAATAAAACCATTTTTCATAATTTTGGCCTCGAAGACAAAATTTCCACATTGATTGGAGTTAGGTAACATAAATTTCTGCATCATATTTTTATTTTACTTTCAGTTTTAGTGGGGTAGGCTTATACATTACAATTCGATAGGGAACATTTATTGACTTATTATACTTAGAATTGCAGACTTCACGAGAGAGAGAGAGAGAGAGAGAGAGAGAGAGAGAGAGAGAGAGAGAGAGAGAGAGAGAGAGAGAGAGGGGATAGGTTCTGTTTTCTTAAATATTACTTAGGGTGTTAGATTTTGCTTTCCACCCTGCTAGATTATTTAGCACATCAGAGGGATATAGACATTATATTGATTTTACTAAGCAGTCCTATAAAGAATTTTATATTCTCAGACAAATTGCTTAGCCTAACCTCCATTGTGTTCCTTTTACTGGGCTCCTACGTCCTATATATACATTGTAATTTTGCAATTTGCCAAAACCATTAACTGCTTTGTACTTCTTAAACTAACTGCAGAATTCTTGTGTCCTTACACACCTATTTGCACTTTTTGTACCTCAATTTTGCAACTATGTGCCTCTTTCACATTGTGTGTTACTAACACAGTACACCCTTGTGGTGCCTATTGTTGCACTGAGTGTGCCTTTGATTAATTTCATTCTGTTCTAATTGAACCACCTCTGCTCCTGTTGCCATTATGTCTGTGGGTAGGTTAAGCAAATTCACATAATTATACCTTTGTATTTGTAGGTGTTGCCCAGTGCATTGTGTTGGAGTAATCATACCCTCGCACTGTAGGCTTTAACCTGTGCCTTAAATCCAAATAATTATACCTTTGCATTTGTAGGCTTTGAACCTTGCATTGTGTTATAATCACACCCTTGCATTTGTAGGCTTTGACCCATGAAGTGTGTTACACTACTCATACCTTTGCCTTTGTAGGCTTTGACTCATGCATTATGTTACAATACTTATACCTTGGCATTTGTATGCTTTGACCCATGCATCCTGTGTTAATCCTCAAATTTTATTAGTGCCTTCCTTACCATAGGAGCACTCTTATTGCAGTTGGAGCCTTATACTGGCCCACTTTATTATTTTGTTTGCATACACTCTGCCTAGTTCAGAGTGTTATTTCTATCCCATGCAATTGTTTGCACGGCCACTCATTATTCATTTACATGTGCCTATAATTCACAGCCTAAACAGCAACTCAGCCAAAATGGCCATCTATGAGGAGGCAATCGCTTTATAAACGTGTATAGAACAGAGGGGCAAGGCCATACTGGAGTGCCATTACAAGTCCATGTAAGAGTGGATGGAAGGTTGGCTTGCCAGGCACCCCTGGCACCCATCTGAAGGGGGAGTCCTTCCACTAGGACCTCCAATTGAGGGGCCCATCATTGTGGCATCTCCCTGAGTTTATGATAGAGGTTGATGGGTCCTTGCCTACCAGGACCCCAACAACATGATATCCCTCATACAGAAAGACCAGGTACCAGCTCAGGTCAGTATCCACCCTAGGAAAACAATAATTTATGAAAATGTAGATGGGCATAGGACAAGACTCCCGGCTGTCCATTTGAGGGTGACCACACCTCAACACAGTAGAATTAGTACCTTTGGGGTAGTGGATTTCCTTCCCGAAGACTACGAGCTACTCATAGGAATGGCCCTTAAGTAAACGCCTTTTTCCTGAGCCCAACTTGGGTTCTCCTCCAGACCCAGTGCCACTCCCTGCACCTGCCTCAAACCCACTGCCTAAGGGCAGGGCTCCTTCCAAGAGATGGATGAGGAAATTCTGCACTTTGTGTAGCATGCATGGGCATTCCCAGAAGTCCACCCAGTGTCCCACTAGGTCCATTACATCTCCCAAATCTGCAAATGATTGTATCATGGACTGCCTACAGACCAAGCTAGAGGAGGTCAAAACCTGGGTTGCCATCCCGGAAGGCTACACTCGAGACACATATTGGAGGGTAAATCCCCTGGCTGATACAGAGGCCAAAGTTTCTATAATTGCGTTCCGTACACTACCCGAGGGTGCCCAAGTCAGATAGGGTGAAGGAATGACCTTTGAGTGGGTGAATGGCACCACAAGGACTATTCCCACAGCCCTCCTACAGGGGAAAACTTCCCAAGTAACACAACAGTGCTGCCTAGGGGTGGTGGAGAACATTCACGGGTATCATCTTCGGCTGTGACCTCCTGGAGGGTTACCTTCCATGGATGGGACCACCTCTGCTGGCAGGTGACCTAGATTGCAGCTGGATCAATATGCTCTGGCCTGGGAAAAAGCCAGAGCCAACACCCTTACCGCCTTCACCTCCAACAAACGTGCGCATTACTCAGACTCAGCACAGCCTTCCAATCCAGAGCCAGATAAAATAGATTTAAGCGGGATCAGTATGCTCTGGCTGGATGAAGAGCTAGTGCCAAGAGCTGTGCCTACCACAGAGCCAGAGCCTGAACCCTCTTCCAATTTCCCTTCAGGATATCCAGTTCCCTCCCAGCCTCTGTCAGGAGCGGATGATTCTTCCCACCCTGAAGTCAAGACATTGCCTGTGCTAAATTGAACGCACTGATCAGGGCAGTACTCCATCCGCCACGGATGCTGAGCCGTTCCCTACCTCAACTCCTGTGCCTGAGCCTACCTTAATGCCAGTGCCAGAGCACGCCCTCGATCTCCCTTCAGGAGGTCTTAGAACATGCAAGCCTCTCGCACCCATAACGAAACCCTTCCTCTTCCTCCAAGTCCCCAGAAGATAAGACTCTGGCTGACGATGGACTAATACCTCAACTGTCGCACAGGTCCCAGAACTGCGACAGCAGGTGGCAGAGATTGTTGGTACCACTGCTGTCAAGGTTGATGAAGTAGACGTGGCAGTGGCTAGCATAGTGCCCACTCTGCCTGGTAGCGTAGCCTCCAGTGCCACTCCCTGCTTAGACTCTGAAGGTACTCCTGAGCCCTCCTGAGATATCCAAGCCTAAGGGCAATTTAGAAAAGGCAGAGCCACCAGTAGATCCTTAATTTAATCCCACAGTTGATCTTGAGGAAAAAATAACAGAGATGAAGCACACCATTCCTTTGAAGAAATGTTGTTGGCTCCACCCAGCAACTACAATTCCAGTGCTTCCCTGGAGAAGTAACTGGAAGGCTACCCGCATCAAGGGGTTAAGCCTCCAGTGCTACAGCTGGAAGGTAAAGCCCTCGAAACTCGAATAGTGTATTTATCAAGAGCCACTGAGCTCTAATGGCACTCATATTATATAGCTGTAACAGTGCCTTAGCTTAATAGAGCAATCCTAGCCCTTGATCGAGAAAGAATGTCTGGGGTTGTCCCCTACATTTAATCACTATTGTTGTATTAAAAGAATTTATTTCGTACTGCGCTAAGTCTGTTCCTCAGCCCAACAAGCTGAAGAACATGTCTGAGCTATATATATATATATATATATATATATATATATATATATATATATATATATATATATATATATATATATATATATTTTGCATTCCAGCATGTCTATGCTGAAGTATTTTATTGGCCTACTTGTGAAATATTTACCTGAGATACCCAGTTGTATCATATTTAACCTTATCTATATTATTATTACTAAAGTTTGGGATGAAGCTCAGCATTCCTATTTGTATTCGACAGGTTCCTTTATTGTAGGGATATATCATTCACCTATGAGGTATGTTATCACTTTGACAGTACAGTGTTAGCTAAGTTCTGTGGGGCATTCCTTTAGTAATAGATTTATTCAATTTAGTCTTAAACATAGGCATATTATTCTCAGCATTAAGTATGGGTATTTTTATGTAAATTTTGTGCTAACTCTCAAGTGTTTTGCATTTAATTAGTAGCCTAGTATTAAATGCATGGTGCTGTGCTAGCTTGCATCTGTGTGGAATTCAATTAGTTCAACCTTGTGACCTGTGCGAATTACCTTAATATTCAGTTTTAACCTTTATCCCACAGACAGTACTTCATTTAAATAAGTGTAAACACATGCTCTTAGCACTAGGAGTGCCAGGCTATTCTATGTACAAGACTATGCTTTGATGGTCAGCCAGCCAAAATCACTTATTAATTTAGAGTAAATTACATTTGCCTGGGTTAATCCTGTTCTTGCAGACCTTTCATCCTGTTAAGGACGAAATTTCTACTAATATGGGGGCTATTTTATGTGCAGGGTTAACCCTCGCTTATAAAATGGCTGCTCCCATGCAAACGAAGTGCAAATGGCTGCCCATATAGCATACCCTCTCGTTTCTGTCCTCCCTGTATTATTCCTCCAATGCCTCCAATCTCTTGTTTGTTATAGGTTGCTGTGAGAGAGAGTTGCTGCAAGGGTTGCAGTTGCTACCATAAGCGGTGGCCATATTGCACCCTGAGGCACTCCGGTCTTGCTAAAAGTCGAGTGTACCCAGCCCGAGTTTGTTCTCATTGTGTTTTGGCTCTGATAGCGAGTGGACGTCCATTGTTCACTCTCCCATTCCACAGCTCCGCCAACCTTTGCCCAATGTGTGACGGGCCTTAGTTCAGGATACCTATATACTGGATCGTTGCTTTGGACTCCTGTGGTAAGCCTAAGACAACTTGAGTATTTTGGTGGCCTGTTTTCCTCCTACTGAAATATTCCCTGACTTTTTAACGAACCCCTCCAAGTAAATCCTGTGCTCCACCACATGTATTTCTCTCTCTCCATTCATCTCCGTAAACCCTCCTTTGCTTCCCTAGTCCAGCCTTTTCTCAGCCATGGCCACCCATCATATGCATGCCAGTTAATTCCAATTTGTGAGCAGTGCAATATAAGTGAGCTTCGATTGGCTGTGCCATTCGTGGGCATGCTGTTAGTTAGTGAACCCTGTTATTTCAATTGCATGATATTAGGGCTTTAATTCTCGCCAATCCTATAGTTAACTCAACACCTCTTTTTTTCCAGAGGGATGCCTTTATTGTGGGTGACTGAGGACACTCAGCTTGCCCTTTCATTTGTTGCCTGTCATCCACGTACGTTGGGACAAGGAATTTCATTTTTTTTAGCACCGTCCTCTGAGGCAATTAAGCTTATTTGGTTAATCATGTGTGCCCCTAGTTGTAATTAATTTGTACACTATTGTTTTAATTGTTGAGTAAATGTAATTAATTGTTAACTGAGTATAATTATGCCTTGCAGTAACTTGACTAAAAAGAGTACCTAAGGTTAGTAATCATCAAATTTCATTTTTCTCATTTGTTTTTGTTTTACTGTCAGACATTTCATAGCACTCTGTTACCAAGGCCAAGGCTGGCAAGTAAATATATATATATATATATATATATATATATACTGTATATATATATATATATATATATATATATATATATATATATATATATATATATATATATATATATATATATATATATATATATATATATATATATATATATATATATATATATAGTATATACATATATATATATATATATATATATATATATATATATATATATATATATATATATATATATATATATATATATATATATATATATATATATATATATATACAGTATATATATATATATATATATATATATATATATATATATATATATATATATATATATATATATATATATATATATATATATATATATATATATATATATATATATATATATATATATATATATATATATATATATATATATATATATATATATATATATATATATATATATATATATATATATA
>NC_089783.1:13544281-13574281 GCF_040412425.1 Macrobrachium rosenbergii | reverse complement strand
AAAACGCCAAACAACGAATACACAAAAATATCATATGGATATATGTACATGCAAAAATTTGTATACACATTCACATACGAAAATCCACGAATTGATGTATGTGCAGGCATCTATATGCACGTGTGTATGTACACACACACACACACACACACACACACACACACACACACACATATATATATATATATATATATATATATATATATATATATATATATATATATATATATATATATATATATATATATATATATATATATATATATATATATATATATATATATATATATATATGTATGTGTGTGTGTATGCAGATAGATAGCTTATGCTAAAAACACACACACACATATATATATATATATATATATATATATATATATACTGTATATATCTTGTTTCAGCAAATGCATTTACCCCTTGGAAGCAGTGGCGCCAGAAGGATTTTGGCTCTCCACTACAGTATTTAGGTAAACTTTTGGGATGAAATACCTGGTTTCATATCCCTTTTTAATCATGAGTCGAACCAGGTACGTATTTCATTGCTTAGTCGAGCAGATTTTCAATGAAATTTTACTATTGCTTGTTTCCCCGCCAGTCCTTTTCAAAGATTCATACAAGGCATCTGTCTCACTTCACAGGCGATAAGTTAATTCTGCCAGTTACACCAAGAGTGCTTATATATATATATATATATATATATATATATATATATATATATATATATATATATATATATATATATATATATATATATATATATATATAACTATAGGCAAATAAAGACCTTTCTCCTATGGGGTAGTTTCAGGCAAAAACCAAGATAAGGCCACTGACATGTTCATCCTGTGCCATTTAGCTATATCCTGAAATCACACAAGTGCTTCTTGGATATAAAATCTTTCTTTTTATTACCATATCTACACATGTATACACACACATACAGATATAAACAGTATATGTATATATATATATATATATATATATATATACATATATATATATATATATATATATATATATATATATATATATATATATATATATATATATATATATATATTTATATATATTTATGTATAAGCTATACATGGATTATCATAGCAACAGAGGAGCATCAGCAACTGAATTCCTGAAAGTGTTACCGACTTTCTTACCTAAAACTAAATAAGAGATTCGCAAAACTGAAAGCTCAAAAGAATCTTGGATAAAGTTTTGGAAGATCGGCTGTTTCTTTATTCTTCAACGAAGGGAGGAGGAGGAGGAGGAGGAGGAGGAGGAGGAGGAGGAGGAGGAGGAGGAGGAGGAGGAGGAGGAGGAGGAGGAGGAGGAGGAGGAGGAGGCTGGACTTCTTGCTTGAGAGGACAGATTGTTGACTTTATAATGAGGTGAAATTTATTTATATGTTCGAGGATCAATTTTACTGCAAGCACTGAAAAGCAGGAAGCGCAGTGAGGAAATGAGAAGGAAGAATTAAACGACCTCGATAAAGGACGACCTTTTAGAAACTTATTTAGTTATACTTCCGGCCTTGATATCACTATGAGAAGATTCAACAGAGAGAGAAAAATAGGAGAGAAAAAGGAGGAAAATGTTCGATTCGACGTCGACTGTGGACGAAATTCATGATCTGTTCTTCACTATTTTATACGCTCATGCACTGGCAAGAGGAAAGAGAAAAAAAAAGAAAAGGAGGAAGAGGTGGAAGAAGAGGAGGAGGAGGAGGAGGAGGAGGAGGAGGAGGCTCAAGTCGACCTCGAAAGAGGGCGAACTTCATTAGCATCTTGGAGTCCTTTGTCTCGTATCTCTCCGATCAGTGAAGATTTGTCAAATCTGACGGGGGAAGTTACTTAGGATGATTCCCGAAGAAGGGGCGCCAAAAGACAAGGCAGCAATAATGAAGATGCTAAATAAAGGTCACGTGACCTCGTGATATAGCGCCCTGGGAGTGAATATTATGCGGAGTCTGGACAGGAAAGAAATATAGTTATGTACCATTCACCGATACGGTACGCTTTATATTTTCATTTAAAGGTTCATTAGTAACCTTGGAACCAAGAACCGCAGTCATGATTATTGCACCAGCATACAAGTTTGCTTAGCACTTTGTATGTGGATGTTTACTGGTGCTAGCAGCAAGCAGAAATGGATAGGTGCTCACTGCATTTTTTCTGTGCAACGGGAGAAGAATACTAACAAGAGCTTCCATTAAATGAATTTTTTTTTTATGGATTTACACATTAGTAACTTATTGGGATGAACTGATCCTTAAATGTTCTTTACGCAGGTCTGTACCGAAAAGTTATGCATTAGATTAATGGTTCCTATCTTTCTGGAATAGATGTGTCGCCTTTTATTTTCCATTCATTATTGGATTTTAGACTCAGCCAAACTAGAGGATCAGCACTTCCTTAGCCTGAAATTATATCTAAACAAGGACTCTGATGAATTATCCTAATTAACACATGGAATCTCCAGTGAAATTTTCCACAAATGGCAAAAGAACTGAAACCACCCTACTGAAAATTTGTTGGAGACAACCAAAGCAAGTGGGTGTTACCTGCAAAGAAATTTAACGAAGATGAAAAGGGAGAAGGGTAAACAAAAGTTGAGGCTCATGTGAAATTTGTCGGCGACGAAGTAACAGCTATATCAGCAGACTCCGATAAAATTCATCGGCGACTGCCAAACAATTTGCCGGCGACGGTCAAACCTGGAGAAGGGGTCAGACCACGGCTGGAATTTGACAGCGCCGGCCAAACAAACCGAAAACTTGAGGAATCGACCACGAGGCTTTCCCCGATTATCGGTTAACACGACCGAGTGAGCAAACTCCGCCAAGGGGGCGACTCCTATTAAACAAGACTAGCCCAAAATACAACCTCTCCAGAGGTCCTGGTCCGTCTAGTAGAGGTCGCCCAAAGGTCAGGTAAAGCGTTGCTCGCGTCCTAGGTTCCATGTTGTTTTTATCAAGGATGATCGCCACCAACAACGTCCTGTTCGGAACTCCTCGCCATAATAGGAATCAAGAAGCGGAGACTCCGGATCAAAACATAGGCTCAGATGATTCTGAACGCGATAACGTTAAGGGAAGCAAGGGAGGACTAAACGCGCCATTTAGATTAATTTATTTCTGTCCGCTAAGAAGGCTTATGAAAACGTTCGAGGGCAGACATTTATTGATATTTTAAAGTACCTTTCGTGAAGTGGTATCAAAAGATTATTTTCTTTCATTTTTCCTACTAGTACTGCAGCTTCTACGACTACTACTGTTACTGCTACTACCATCATTAATATTAATAAATATTATTCTTACCAAAATCATTATTACCATGAATAATATTCTAGCCAAGAAACTCAAAAGTCACGCCAACGTAGACGTCTTAATCTACACTTTGGCACTTCGAGGGAAAGAGTAATCTCCACTGATCCCCTAGGAGATAAAAAAAAAAAAAAAAGGTGGGTCGGCGTGGGGGAGATGCAGTGATGGTACTGTGTTGATGAATAAGGAGATAAAGAATGGAGACGTGGAATAGGTGATAAAAGTTAGGGGCTTTTAGGGTACAAAGACGATGATAAATGCGCTGTTGATGAGAGCTATCGCCGACATCACATGGAACGAACGCTTCCTTTCCATCTAGACTCCAAGAAAGGCCGCCGACGTAGGCCATTGTTCTCTCACTATTTTTCCTCTCTCTTTCTCTTTCTCTCCTCTCTTGCATGAGAAGGACGGTAACGTACCTTCTCCGGGGGAGAAGACGGCACAGCAGCGGCGGCATTAGGAATTTAGGCTATCTCTCGTCAGGAGGTGAAAGTGCAGTAAAGGTTGGCATTTACTCCTTCGGTGTTCAGTAGACGATTACAGCGTCTGTATCATCGATCTTCAGCCACTTTGCGCTGCCAATGGACTCTGCTGTGCTTTATCTCCGCAACGATTTGCAACATACTTTAGCCATCCCCTTCCTCTCTCTCTCTCTCTCTCTCTCTCTCTCTCTGTCTGTCTGTCTGTCTCTCTCTCTCTGGTACACCCAGCCCAGGTAATAGAGGTCAGGAGACCCTTCATTTTACAATGTGTAAGGAAGCAACACTCAACCATTTCACGCTTCGCACGCTTCCGAAGTAGCAATTTGTGACCCTCGAGAGCTTTTCGAAAGGTCAGACGATGTACGATTTAGGTCAATCAGCTTCATGAGAAAAGGAAAGCAATTAAAACTTGAAGTAACCGATCCACTGAGATTTTAACTTAGGCAACTTATAGAGGATAGCAGTTAAATTCTAATAAAGGTGTCCAACCGTCGAGGATTTTGGGGAAAGAATCCTGACTCAACAGACTCCGGCAATGGAAAGACTCGGGGCATCAAGTGCAAATAACTCTTTTACAAACCTTTTTTTCTGCTTGATAACCTATATAATACAAATAGAGAATAATAGAAAATTCCTAAAAAAAAAAAAAAAAACATTAACTTAAGTGAATGACTGATAGGCTGAAAGACTTTTATATTGCACCAATACGTCACAGAATCACATCGCAGAGGCGAGTAAGGCAGACCATTCGCATTGTACCTCAGGGACTCATTTTCCTTCGATATTTTTTCCTCGTGGAACAGTTACTTTCAGGAGACAACAATAATGACCTGATTGCTCGAGTAGGTGTTCCTACTTTCGTTTTCTTTCTTTAACCTTTCTTCTTTTGAGAGGCAGCTCTGTGGTTTGCCTTAGGATTGCGGCTGTCTCGCTTTTTCAAAAAATGTTTTGTTTGTACTTTTTATCTTTGATGCCGGTACAATAGAAAAAATTATTTAATTGTACGTCCCGACAGATCTTATTTCGAAAATAGCACGGGGTTTCTTTTGACGAACATCATTTTCAGTGACTAACTCTCTCTCTCTCTCTCTACGCACTACATATATACACATAATATAATATAATATAATATAATATAATATAATATAATATAATATAATATAATATATAATATCTCTGTATACCTATTTCCCCTTTGGATGAGGCGACGCCAGAATGGTACAGACTCTGGTTTTCAACAATTGCTAAAGGGTGAGGCTGCAAGACCGACCCCTTTATTTTTGACCTTAACAAACGCTGGTGCCTATTTATAGCTGAGTGGACTAATGGATTGTAGGCCAGCCCTAACAATCATTGCCAAACGCTTCACCACTGCCACGGAACCCACTATGGGTAATAGCATCTTTCAAAGGTGGGTGGTGGGCGGTCTACGCCAACGGCCATTTCATGTTTGCTTAATTTTGGTCAAATGACTATCGCATTTGTATAATAATGGGTGTGATCAATAACTGTATGAATGACCAATACTAATGACCAAACTCCGTTGGGATATAAGCGCGCAAGACATTTCTCTGGACGAGTAACAACTGCATTCTAAATTCTTCACCAAAACTGAAAGGCAGCGCTTTGTGGAACCACTGACTCTCATGGGTAAATACTGAATATACGTACGCATATACACATGCACGCACAGACAAACAGACATACTGACAGGCATTCTCTCTATACACACTCACACTCACACTCTCATATATAATATATATATATATATATATATATATATATATATATATATATATATATATATATATATATATATATATATATATATATATATATATATATATATATATATATATATATATATATATGTGTGTGTGTGTGTATGAAGCGTCTATTTGTAGTAGCTATGATAATAAGCCAGTTTGAGTCAAAAGGAAATCAAACGTACAGTACTGGTTTTTGTCAGCGGGAGTTAAAAAAAAAAACTATAAAAAATCATGAAAACAAACAGATGATCATGATCGCAACCCATTTAATTTTCTCATTACCGACTAATGTGGCGCAATCAAAATGCGGGTGACGTCATCACATCAATTCATCAGCATCCATGAAGCTGAAGATGAATCTCGTAAGATGGTAATTATTTTGGTCCGAGATCGTGAGACGATTCCAGCCTTTGATGAGACCGTGCATCTCATCTCCTCTCAGCCTGTGATGCTGCATCTCCAGCCATTAATTCCAGTCGCATGCAAATTCCACTCGATATTGAGGGAATGATGACCTTATATATCAACCTTATTCGAGAGAGAAGAAGGCAGGACCCAGGGCTTGAGTAATGCTTGCAATATACCAAGGCGATGATGCGGATTTGCGTGATTGCCTGTAACCGCTGTCTGCTTGGTTAAATATGAACTGAAAGCAGGTTCATCCTTCTTTGTCTTTTATTCCATTTTGCCATATACGTCAGTGTTATCATCTCCCCCCCCCCTTTTTTTAAAGAGATATGTTTGCGTTTTCCCATTTTTCTTACTCATCAATCAAGAGGGATAAAAACTGCTTTCGGCTGTTTTGTACGTATTAATGTCAAATTCAGGCTCTGCGCTTTATTTTACTTGCCTTATTTTTATTCCCTTATTCTTCCCGTTGTCTTATAATTCTTTCCCCGCAGGAGGTTAGTGTCGTCAGTGCACCTGACGCAGTGCTTTGCGAGCCTTTATGGTGTGCTTGCAGCGTCCCTTCCGCCACTAGCTTCTCCCTTTTTTTAAGCCTTTTATATTACCTCCATTTTCGTTTCCTTTCTTCATTCTCTCTGTCCAACCTCTCTGACTAATACTTCTAAGTACATCGACGGGGTTTTCTCCCAGTTCCACCTTTAGATCCTTGTACCTCTTCTCCTTTACTTTCTGGAACTCTGTATCTTGCTGTCCAACCACACCAACTCCCTCTTTTCCCTGTCTTGAGCTCTGGACTGCCGAAAGTGCCCCTTCAGTGCTTGGCTCGACAGCCTAAATTTCATAAGAATCTACAGTTGGAAATTCTATCAGCCTTGCTTACATCTTTGAATCATGCACCTCATGAAAATTAACTATACTTGCATATTGCAATATTGAGGACATTAATTACTTTTTGCGTTCTGCTCAAGGAAAAGAAATTAATATAAAATTTTTCTTTTGAAAGTAATGTAATATTCATTTTGACCACGTCCCCGACATAATAATATAACATAATGTAGTATTATATAATATGATATAAAAGTAACAGTTAGGCAGTGGAAGCTATTTATACAGGTTCAATATTGATTCAGTATTTAGAGAATGAATGGAGTATGCCTGAATGAGCACAACGTACCCACAAGCAACGCTCGCATCTAGGCGCTAGATGTACCAAATTCACACACACACCCTTTCGTACCCGGGTACAGGATCATTTCGTATACTCTTCCTGAAAATGAGGGAGGGAAAAAATAGAAGACTTCTCAGCGCCGCCTTCAACTATGGCATAGACCTACAATTTACGAGACTCATGACGCATCCCAACATGTAATAGAAAGATATAGTTGGAGGTCGGCCGCCAGTCGTGACCTCCCGGGACTTTTTATATCACGCTTGCGCACTGGCAGATCGTGTTTTATGATTGGGCGATACGTTTTAAAATTCTCGGCGGGCCTTTATGAAAACGAATAAATTAATCCGAGGCTTTATGCGTCTTATTTCTAAGGCAAATGAGGCGTGGACGCCCCGGCTCTTTTCTGTTAAAGGGAATGCGTCTCTTTATCGAATATGCAACCCGGTGTTAATGACAGGGTGTTTTATGCGAGCTGAGGATCGTGACGCTCGGCCAGTCGAAGTGTGAAAATGCGGGCAGGTTCGAGGATGAAGGCGGAGATAAGGTAATAGCAGCCTGTCAGGCGATTACTCACCTGTCAACTAATAGTCACCTGTCGACTAGGTAAACACCAGCTGGGGCATAACCTCCGTGCCCTAGTTCACTTATCCCCTACTGCAGGAGGCGCGCCTCGGCAGGAGGTCGATGGAATCCTATGCCCACGCTCGATTTTAATGAACTCGACGAGAGGTGGGCTGGGCTGCTCACCCCAGCTGGAGTGAGCAAACATGGGCGGTTTGGCAAGTTAAAGATTTAAACGGGCATTGCATTTCTTAATACTGAGCCATTGCATTTCCCAAGATGAACACTGCATTGTATTTTTTAATGGTTGGGCGTTGCTTTTTCTAATACTTGGGCATTGTCTTTCTTAACACTTCATCATCGACTTTCTCAGTGCATGAGCGCTGGATTTCATAATCCTGGGGAATGACATTTCTTGGGATTTATCATATGGTGTGCAAAGAGTGAGAAATTTGCTGTGACAATTCTTGTGGTTTTTTTTCACATGTATTTTTATAGCCTTAGTTCCTTTTTTGTAGGAAGCGAACGATGCTGTGATTACCTTCTATTCTCTAACTTCAGAAATTTTTAAACTGTACACCGTTTCTTTATCTGTGACGACCATACATTATCGTGTACCATTTTTTTATTGCAGCTACAACTCAGCCTATTCATAGAGGAGTAGAAAATAAAAATATTCTTTAGACGAACTATATCCAAACTGTATAGCTGAATGAATCACCTTACCTAAGCCGGTTTAAAACAAAATGAAACAAGAAAGTAGCTATGCAACTTCTACACGCCATGAAATCTCTTTTCGAACTCCCTCAGTGTTAAATGAATACCGAAATTACTATTAAGCTTGCAGCTGAGGAACAGAAAATTATAAATATTATGTAAGTGGTCTAGTAAATGAAAAGGAGGTTATCAAAAGTTATTACGTGTCTGCAGTCTAAGACTTTTTCTTTCCTCTTAGTGTCTGCATGCGATGACTACTAAAATTTAGTAGAGCCAAAATTATCATGTAAAGAGTATCGTAGGAAAAAGAAATAAAGGAAAAGGAATGTAGGCTAAATACCATATCCTTTCAGAGATCAGACCCCAGCAAATTCTTTGTAAAACGTCTGGGTTCAGGAAATTATTTGAGGTCAGCTCCACGCACCCGCTCTCTTCGATGACCCATTCATAAGGTTATCCTTCACTCTTTGCGACAGCTCACCATTCTCCTGCAGGAGAAACTCGAAATAACGAAATACTATCCTAAATCCACCTTGCTGTCTACTATCCACTCATTTATTACCTCAAGCAATACTATCAAATCGAGGGCACTCACCCCAAATGATATTTGCGAAGACGTCGCCCTGCATATACTTCTTCTGTTAAGTTTTATGAATATTTGTTTATTTCCAGTTATGTGAAAATGAATTCTTAATTTTCATGAACACACTGATTTATGTGAAGCTGGAAACGCGTCTCCTCAAGGAATCCCACTTGTGAATCATGTCAAGTCAGGATCTTAATGAAAGCCTGGGCAACAATCGGACTGAGGCCCGACTAACACGAAGGGAAAATTGTTCTCCCTCTCTTACCCTGATAAGCTCTAAACAAATACGTCCGATTACTGATGCCAATAACTGATTTCAGCTGTACCTGTTTTGATGTACAAATGCTGACATTCGTCACCAGCATCAAATAATCCTATTGTATGTGGTGTATTTATAAACCCTCTCAAGTCATATATTAAAAAAAAAAATAATTCGTTTGGTGAAAGGCAATAGGGGAGACTGTAACTATAATAGGGTTTTGGAAGAGATAACGAGCAAATGATTTCTAGCAAACTGGAGGAGGTGAATTGCTTCACCCTTTAAGAGCTCCGTTTCCGCCTCAGAACTTTATTATGCGTCTTGACAAAGTTTCCGAACACCACAGACCTCTAACTTCCATAGCTTCTGAAATCTACAGATAAGAAATCTTAAATCAAAAGCCACTTTTAAAATATTGACCTTTGACCATCAAAAATAACTTATGTTAAAAAAAATATCGGACGAGGAAGGGTATAAGTGTCAATGACCAGAGTTCCCACTGACCAAGAATGATCATATCTAAGAGAGAAAATTGGTCGTTAGTTAACCTGTGACATTGAAAAAATGATAAGGTCGAAATGTTTGTTGAGGATAATCGCAACCGCAATGGATCATTCGTATTAAACTACTTCAGAATCATAGACAATGATATGATGACGTTTAAATTTACCTTGACCTCGAAAGAGTAGTCAAGGTAAAAAAATTTGAAGAAGTAATTACCAAGCGCCAAGGTACTTGAGTGCCACTTTTAATGACACCTGAGAGAAAAAATAATTTGAATTGACCTTTGACCTTGAAAAGTAGGTTAAGGTAAAAATATTTTGTAAATAAAAATTACCAATCCCCAGGTTAAGAGAAGTTACATGTACGGAGACAAACAGTTCATGATATTCTTATACGTTCACAATAAAATTCTACACATTAGATGAGTATCATAATTTCTGAGAGAGAGAGAGAGAGAGAGAGAGAGAGAGAGAGAGAGAGAGAGAGGAGAGAGAGAGAGAGCAATTCAATGCATGTTTTCATCAGACTCGATCATTACACGCCAAACTAAAGCTCGAGTTGACATTTAAGTGGGGTCACTGATAAAGTGACTTAAAAAAGCAAAAAAAAAAAAAAATCAAACGCTCTGAGAGAAAGAATTGGCTAAAAAAAGATGAAATTCCAAAAGAAGTGGTAGGAATTTCGCATATCGGAGTGTTACGGGAGTGGTTTTTATCTCTGAGCCATCCCGAGTTAATGGGGTTGCCAAGTCTTGATTACCCTCAACAATAAAGCCGTATCAGCAAGCTTGTTCACCCTTTTTTTTGGGGTGAGAATCTATCGACAGCGGTCACAGGTACAGACCGCTTGCGACCTGAGAGAGAGAGAGAGAGAGAGAGAGAGAGAGAGAGAGAGAGAGAGAGAGAGAGAGAGAGAGAGAGATTTTGAAGACTCAAAGAGAATATTTTCAAAGGGGTGTAAGAGTAACGGACTTCACTTCTGTTAAAAGATAAATAAAAAAAATGTATTTTTTTCTGTTTTAGGCTTATTGTTATATTTCAAAAGTCTAGCCGTTTTCTACAGTGATCCCCTTCTCGACAAGTAGGAGTCAAACAGTTCATGCTACCGAAGCCATCTTGACTTCTCTTCAGTGTTGTAGCTGTTACTGCTGCATTTGCAATTGCTATATAGGCCAATTTACAATCGACCTGATTAAGAGGTCTTCCTGCTTTCAAGCGACCTTCTAATACTCGTTTGCCGTGTAAAAATCGGCTCTGGGATTTTCCAGCTGCTTGTGATTTCCGTGATTTTCATTGTCTTCTATGTCCTTTGTCTTGATTTGTTCAAGCCATAGGAACATTTGGTTGGTTTTGCAATCGACCTTCTCATAAAAATGACTGAAGATTCTAAAAGCACTGCCATCATTATCCATAAATTTCTATAATCACGGAGAATACATTTAAAAAAGAGAGAAAAACTTAACACACACTTAAAACGTATGCATCAAAAAATGTATGATAATATAACAAGGAATTCTCAATACCCATAAATAAATTAGTTTCCATTCACGGCAAGTTACCAAGGTAGATTATACCTTAGTAACTTGCCGTGAATGGAAACTATTGGTCTGCTCTCTAGGTTTCCTTAGTGGAAAGATTCTCCATTCAACCTCGGAATGAACAGCTTGTTGGCTGTTTTCTTCCTTCCCCTCGTGAACGTCAGAGTTATCTCTATGCTTCATTTTCTACAAAAGCTGACAGACAGACAGACAGACAAGCAGACAGTTCCAGTAACGCATAACTCTTTCAATTCTCTCTTTCTCTCTCTTTCAAATGAACGTCGCTCTTCTTCCAATGTGGAAGTGGAAGAGTGGCGTTCAATTCCTCTCTTCTTTTTCTGATTTTCGCCTGTTTTGGGCTACAAGAGGACTTCTGTTTACCTGTCCCAACGTTTTCTCCTTCAAAAATAAAAAAAATGCATAATGGTCTTTCCCATCCTTTCTTTCCTTCCACAGGAAACAAGGAACGAGTAAATCGGGAACCGTATCATTTAGCATCTGTGACACCGACATAAAACACCGAATTCTTACAGATAACAGCACCGCAGACACAGAAGCCGATTACGGCTGGAGTAAAGACAGTTAAGCTGAGACAACGTAAAGTTAATGGGCATCTATGGGCTGGCGTGTGTAGAGTGTCCGTGGGCTAGCGGGGGTATATGGACGCGCATTATGGGCGTGTACAAACCAGTCCTTCTAGGTTACATGTTTTGGGAGCTCGTTGTATCTCTTTATGAGCGTGTGTATGTGATATTCATTGTCGGGTATCTGCAAGCTTTCTTTCTGGGCAAGACAATATTTCTTTTTATTCAGCTGCGCCTCTGAAGAGATATTCCTTGCTAGAACACCTGGCGGCTCGGAGGAGTTAACATTCCTACAGTAAGTGTTTGAGGGGGAAAATATACTGACTTCATGAAAACGAATTATTTGGCTTTTGGAATGTCGGCTGATCTCCATCTTCAGAATATGCGACCGTTGGAAAATTGCCTCATTCTCTCCTTTTTTTTTTTTTTTGTCAAAGAGGAAGTTAACTTTTATCAGAGAACAAAACATCTGGAGGGAAATTTCCCAACTTCTTTTCGCCTTTTGTAGTACTGCACCAGTAGAGATCTTTCCTAATTCTGCCCCTCTTTCAGAAAACGAACTCGGTAGGTTATCTCACCCAAACTATCCAGAACGGAAACGACCCTATACATAAAAGGCAGCATTTCAAAGTTCAAAAAATTTAATATATATTTATTTTCTTCAACGTCTAATGAGAAACGATGTGTACTCCTGCTGCAATTCTAGGCACAGAAGCAATGTATGGACAGATAACTGAAAAAAACCGAATACATAGCTTATCTAGTGCATCATGTAATATTTTTCTACACATCTCCCTCCATTTGGTATCAAATAATCAGATGAAAAGAACATTTGGCATAGCACATAAAACACACAGCGGGTTGGGAATAATAAGCACCCTGGGAGCCGTGATAGCGAGTATTAAACGACCACTATCAAAATTCAAACATGGTTAATAGTCGTCTGCTTTTCACTGGAGGCCGCCATATTGGCTCTCTCGGTGGGTCCTGTCATGTCGGCCGACTATCGAGGCGCGCATCTTTGGTTCTCATCAGGCCCGCTGGCCGCTATCGCCGTTTGCCATCGCCGAAATTGCCACCATCACACTCACGGACCACAAGTACTTACGACGTTCGAGACTATTACTCAAGAACGGATCGCTCTTTTCCTGGCTTTGATCCACACCCGGCGCTTACACGGACTAGGCTGGGGAAACAGGGACCTTTCTCTGTGGCTGAGCTAAAGAGGGTTGCCTCTCTAAGGTCTAAAAAAATACTGAGAGACTGCTTATACCCTACTCTTACTCGGTACTCTTAGTGAACGCGTGGGTCTGAATCATTTACGGTTTAGCTAAGAAATGCTCATATCTGACAAAGGCCCACATTTGCGTCTCTTCTTAACCTAGATTTTGAAGCGCTCTGGGTACTAAAGGTGCTACTGAAGCCCCCCACCTCCACAAGAAAAAAAAATAATTCAGCAGAGCCTTGAAGGTATAAGAAGAGGCTCCCAAGACCAGTAAATAATTTTGATTTTCTTTATTAAGGAAAAACATAAATCTCTGTGTGGTTTCTTGGTCGACAATCAACCAAAATCCAAAGAAAATATAAAAAAAATATAAAAGAAACAAATATGACGGTTATCAGCACAGTGTCTTCTAGTGGTCCGCACAGAAGACACAGGAATATCCGTTTACCTTTAAGCCCGCCTGAAACAATTTTAGACGACTAATTCATCGTACATAAACACACACACACACACACATAAAACAATACTGTATTTACTGCTCTTTGCCATTCCGCTCATACTTCGATCTAGGATGGAATATGTTGCAGATTGACTTTTTATTTTTAAATCAACTGAATCGGGATTTTTCACAGTGCCGAGAGTTTCTTTATTCACTACAAAGTAGCTTTCATACATCGGTACTGAAACACTACTGGAACTCATTCATACCCAACAGGATATGATTTACTTTGAAGATAATTTTGTCAGTTGCCTGTCCACTTTCTGCTGAGATGTCCTACCTGAAGCGACAAACGGGTAAGATCTACGTCTATTGCAATTAATACTTTTTTTTGTGGATGTCTCTCTCTCGCTTGCTCAAGCAAACATCCTTCTCTCTCTACCTCTCTCTCTCTCTCTCTCTCTCTCTCTCTCTCTCTCTCTCTCTCTCTCTCTCTCTCTCTCTCTCACTTTTATACTTGGTTAATCTTTTCCTGATACATCATTACAGACATACTTCTTTCTCTAAAGCTTAGACCTTAGATTTTCTCTTTACGTACATATTTCAACTCTCATTTCTTTCCTCTTCTAAAAATCATCAGTGAAGAGAGATTATGATGAACGTGTAAAAGAAAGATGGGGGTTCGTGCAAAGGCCGAAGGGACGAGCAGCTTAACGCCCTCATCTATTACACAAATGAAGGGAAATAAAAGGAAAAGAGAAAGTAACAGAAAATCATTTAATCTTTAGATTATCTCAATTAATGAAATGCGTCAACTAAAGAATGAGAATTTGCACTAACGAGTCGCAGCTAAAGGAAAGATTCGTTCAACTAAGTATTAAAAAAAACTATTGTAAATGCAGGAACTAAAGAAAAAGAAGAATGCCTTTTTTTCTTAAGTAACAGTAAGCAGAGTTTTTATTCCGTGAAAAGCATACTGTAAACTACAAAGAGACATACAGAAGGAAGATTTTTTCTTTTTAGTTCCCCAAAAATACGTGGGAATGTAGAGAAAAATTAAAAAGGATGTGCAGTTAAGAAGGAAAAATAAAGGTAGAATAGAAAGACAATGTAGGATAAATAGAGGAAAGGGAGAGATATGGAAGAAAGAATGAGGTAAAAAGGTAAGAAAAAAATATGAAGGAAAAAAAAGGAAAAACTGAACGAAAAAGAGAAAAGAAAAAGTACAATAAGAATGGGGAAGATTCAGGGATGCAATGCTTAACAGAAATACAAAAGGAGACGAAGAAAGATAATTAAAAACAAGTAAAAAAATGCGCCGAAGTGTCTTCGGCGCAATCGAATTTTCTGTACAGCGTATAAAACTCTCAGCCTGCCGTGGTGGCCTGTGTTGTTGCGGTGCCAGACGTACGATCATGGCTAACTTTAACCTTAAATAAAATAAAAACCACTGAGGCTAGAGGGCTGCAAATTGGAATGTTTGGTGATTGGAGGGTGGATGATCAACATACCAATTTGCAGCCGTCTAGCCTCAGTAGTTTTCAAGATCTGAGGGCTGCCAGAAAAAGTGCGGACGGACAGACAAAGCATCTCAATAGTTTTCTTTTGCAGAGAGGTAATAATGAAAAAGAAGAATCTATGCAAATAGAACTTGAAGAAATACGGCGAAAGTGAAAAATAAAAAAGAAAGAAAGACGAGAAAGAAAGCGATGACTAAGATGAGAGAAACTAAAAAAGAAGAGAAGAAAAAAGAAAACGAAGAAGAAAAGAGAAATTAAAACGAAAATAAAGAGAAGAGAGAAGAAACAGAAGAAACGAAAAACAGAAGAAGAAAGAATTTTTGTGGTAAAGATAGGAGGATGGGTATTAACGATCGTAACTTTATGACCGTCGTGCCGTCTAGGTCGGGCGGGGAGAGGAGGAGGAGGAGGAGGAGGAGGAGGAGGAGAAGAGAATTGAGGAGTGAGGGGGAGGAGGGTGGGAAGGAAGAGGGTAGGAAGAGGGGTCACGTGGGGTCAAAGGGACGCCCATTCGGAATTCCCCAAAAAGCTTTTAAAGAATTACAAAACCCTTAATTATCACGCTTTGGTTCATGGCGATATGTCTCTTTGCCTTATCTTCGTTATCCGCTATTTTCTTGTAAGTCCTCATTATCATCATTATTATCATTGTTATTGTTGTTGTTGTTTTTACTGTCAGTATATCATCAGCACCATCACCATCATATTATTATCATTACTCGGAAAAGACGTAAAGAAATAGAACCTATTTTCTTAACTGAAAAATCAACGTCGAGTTCTACCAAAGGGAACTAAAGTCTTTTTTCTTTAGGACTGACTCTGACATCCATCCCGAATGTCGATGGCATCACCTTCCTATAAAGTCTCCTAAAATATTTAGGATTCCTCGAGGAATTCGCAGGCTTATCCTACGGTCCTGGAGAATCAATCCCGCACTCGCGCCTTCCACTTGTCTCTGAGATGTCCATCTCTCTCTCTCTCTCTCTCTCTCTCTCTCTCTCTCTCTCTCTGTGTGTGTGTGTGTGCTCATTTGCGTTTCTTTCAATGTACCTCGGCCTCTCTTCAAAAATCAAAATTCTTGATTGGCATAAAGAGAGTCAAATGATTGACCCCAAATGAGTCTGCCCTCTACGTTTCTCATAATTTTTCAATCCTTTAGTGGAAAGATTCCCTATACCACCTCGTGGCTGTTTTCTTCCCTCCGCTCCTTAATTTCAGAGTTCTCTTTATGCTTCCCTTTCTACAGACACTGACAGACAGACAGGCAGACAAACAGACAGGTCTAGTAACACACAATTCTTTCAAATCTCTCTTTCTCTCTCTTTCAAATGAACGTTGCTCTTCTCCTTCCAGTCTAGAAGTGGTAGAGTGGTGCTCAGTTCCTCTCTTCTTTTACCTATCCCATCGTTTTCTGATTCAAAAAGGAAAAAAAATGTATAATGCTCTTTCCCATACTTTCTTTCCTTCCAAAGTATTCATCTTTCATTCACTTAAAACCTATTTGTGACCATGAATCAGCACGCGGTCTACCCATTCTTCTCCCTTACCATTTTTCAGTAATCAGCAGCCGATCGAGACTATGGTCTACCCCAAAGCCAAATCAAAAGTCCTTCAAAAGAAGGCATCGTGCTTACCCCATACAAATGGGAAAAAAGCACGTTAAAAGAAGAAGAAGAAGATTCATCCAAAGAATTGTAGTCTCTTTTCATAAGGAAAGGATTAGGACACTTATGGGTTACTTTAAACGTTATTTCAGGTATCTGATGGGAGGAAAGATGCTTTCAACTTTTCAAAATCAGTGCATCTTTAACCCCTTGTTTTCTACTCTTAATCTGTTTCACCCTCGCTATTTTTTTTCTCTGAGTCAGTTTTATTCATCCCCCCTCTCGACTTCTACTAGGTGGACAATGCATAGGTCAGCAATTTATCCTGCAGCAAATTTCCTCTTATATTCAAGCTGTGCACCCAGCAGCAGTAATACTGTTTGTATTTTATCGTTCTTGGCTAAACCTTCTTGGCTAAACCTTCTTGGCTAAAAGACGTGTCTTACAATACTCCAGGAACGAAAGTTTCTTACAAATTCAACAAATGAGAGGAGAAAAACAGAATTCGATCTGTTGACGTAGATGAATTGAATTCAGAACAAACTAACAGAAAAAAAAGTGGGGCACAGGAAAGGGGGTCACTAAACTCTTATGTTACAGTATAATTGTCTATTTATTCCGCCACATTTCTCCGAATGGATCCACTTTGCAGTACCCCACAGAAAAATTATTTGGTACATTTATGTACACAACACCATTTACGCCTCTGTGAAATGAAGCTTGTACTTGGACAAACTGATCGACGGACATTACGTCATAATGCAATGTACCGTTATGTATGCCAGCGTATAAAAAGAAAGTATATATTGCTTTTCTGTTTGTCTGTCATTTGGCATTTGTTTCATAAAAGGTTAATGATTTGACCTAAATAGCATAATCTTCCAGTTTTTAGCATGCACATAATGAAGAAAACCCATAGCATTGATTGTAAGAGAAAACATAATGGTGTAAACAACGTGTGATTACGGTCTTTTTCGTTATATATATATATATATATATATATATATATATATATATATATATATATATATATATATATATAAAGACAAAATCCGCGAAGGAAAGAGAAACATTGGAATGCTGCAAGATGCTTTTTGACTGGCGTCTTTTACTCAGCAGACTGAAAAGATATAAAAGTAAGTTTATGAAGAAAGCTCATATAAATATGTACCTGGAATCCAACAAAATTGAAGAATTAATAGAACTGTCAAAACCAGGTTAAATATTTAAGAGGTTTTACAAAGGATTAGGATCAACCGTTCAGAAGCAGGGACAGGATAAATAAAAGATTATACAAGGAGGTGACTGACCACCAAAAAGTGTTAGTACAACAAAATAATTCTGGCTTTTTTTGTAAACAATAAAAATTTTTGCAAGATGAACATTTTTACAAATAAAAAAATATATTAAACATTTGAATACATAGAAAATATATCTTAGGTAACTAATTTGTAATTAAGTCACTGATTTTGTTTTTCAGGTGATTCTTGAACATTTTTCTAATACAGGGGTCCAAATAATACATGCCAGGGCTAAGGTTAAAATTACAGTTGGAAGTAAGCTGTATAATAGTGGACTCCAAAAGATTTCTTGAAGAGAAATCTTTCGATCTGGCAATCACTGAACTTTCAGTCCAATTTAACTTACAGGTAGAGGTAATTCACGATGGATTGGTTCATTACTAGGATACTCTAAAACAGAATCTATAGGGGCTTTAGTAAAGAGAGGACAAACATCAAAACTAACGAATCTATCAGTGGGGCAAAAAGTGATTTTGTTTAATTTATCAACTAAATCTAGACAATTATATGCGTGAGAATCGGAGATAGTTCCAAGTAACAGGGACAAGAGCTTGGTAATATATTTCGAAAGTTTATATGATAGTGAGCCAACAATACTGATAATAGGCCGCATAGGATTATTTTCTTTGTGCGATTTTACTAATCCGTACAATAAAGGTAACGAGGGAAATTTTAGTGACAACTGACCTATTAGTTCTTTTTTATCTTTAAGGATTTTTTCACTGTGCTATTAACATTTTTTATGACTGAATCAAGAGGATTTTTTGTTAGTTTTTTGTGTAAGTCGCATCATCATCCAGTAGGGCTTGCATATGTGATATGTAGTCAGTTTTATCTAAAATTAAAATACTATTCAACTTTTACCTAATATCATTTATACTCCTTTAAAGTGGTAAAGATATGTTGACGATATTTTATCTGTTTTGCCTGCTGGTATTGATGTAAATGATTTACTCTCTAATTTGAATAACCAGGTGCCATCCATTAAGTTTATTTTAGAATTAGAAAAAGACAATTGCCTCCCTTTCTTAGATGTTTTCATACGTGGAGAAACATTTCAATGCAAATTCAGTATTTACAGACAACGAACCAACAACTTAACTTATGTCCATTTTTATTCAGGCCATCACCTTAATATCAAAATATACATTTTTTGTTCTATGATTTTACGAGCTTTGCGCATGGTCAGTCCACAGTATTTGGATCAAGAAATTGAATACATAAGAAAAATAGGGACAGATTTATGTTATCCTTCACATATACTAGATATTTGTTATAATAAAGCCCACAAAAAGTTTTATAGTGAAAGTAACATGGAGAGAGAAACCCCTAAGAACATTCTTAGCTTGCCTTATTTTAGTGCTTTTGAAAACATAAAATTATGGCTAAAATCTTTTAATGTCAACCTCGTTTTTTCCTATAATAACACACTAAAAGGAATGTTAATAAAAAAAATAGACGTAAAGAAAACATCATCACACATAAAATTCCATGTTTGGACTGCCCCTCTTTTTACATTGGCCAGTCCAGCAAAGATTTAGATGTACGTATTAAGCAACATAAGTGTTCAGTCAAAACTGGACAAACATCGAATGCTATATTCATTCATTTAAGTGAAAACTCTCACAGGATAAATTGGACTGAAAGTTAAGTGATTGCCAGATCGAAAGATTTCTCTTCAAGAAATCTTTTCGAGTCCGCTATTATACAGCTTACTTCCAAATGTAATTTTAACCGTAGTCCTGGCATGTATTATTTGGACCCCTGTATTAGATAAATGTTCAAGAATGACCTAAAAGATGAAATCAATGAATTAATTACAAATTAGTTACCTTATATATATTTTCTATGTATTCGCATGCTTAATATAATTTTTATTTGTAAAAATATTCATCTTGCAAAAAATTTTTATTGTTTACAAAAAAAAGCCAAAATTATTTTGTTGTACTAACAATTTTTGATGGTCAGTCACCTCCTTGTATAATCTTTTAATTGTCCTGTCCCTGCTTCTAATGGCTGATCCTAATCCTTTGTAAAACCTCTTAAATATTTATCCCTGTTCTGCCAAGTGGTTTGGATTTCTATAGAAGCCAAACAAATATACAAACATTCACTTTTATATATATGGATATACACAATATATGCATACACATATATATACATATATATAGACACACTCACACACACACACACACACACACACACATATATATATATATATATATATATATATATATATATATATATATATATATATGCGTGTGTGTGTGTGTGTTCATGAAACTACAAATGTTGTTTAATATCAAATTCATGCTACTTCAGGAATATCCCCGATGGAATTATCACAGAAGGGGAATTTATAAGTGAAAAATGGATCGGTACTGCCGGGTCTCGATCCTCGACACAATTTCCTTCCAACAACTCCAGTGCATAGACCGTCTACTGCGGTTGTTGGAAGGAAATGGTGTCGAGGGATCGAGACCCGGCAGTACTGATCCATTTATCACTTATAAATTCCCCTTCGGTGATAATTCCCCATCGGGGATATTCTCTTAGTAGCGTGAATTTGATATTAAACAACATTTGTAGCTTCATGAATGTATGTAAATCACGGTGTGATAAAAATTTCATATGTATATATGTAAATATATGTATACACATATATATATATATATATGTAAAGTGTGTTTATCTATTATCTTTCTATCTAATTCCTCTCCGTTCGCTATCCAACGCTACTTAGAATAAAGTCCACTGACATGTCAGTGTTTCATTTAAAGGTACGAATGAGCAACACGAGACGTGGGAATATCAATGAAAAAGACAAAATGAGAAAATAAAAAAGGGAGAAAAACAAACTGCTCCACTGATGGCTTTGTGTCCGATAGCGTTGTTTATAGCCAAGCTGGCGATCTCTTGTAGACTTTTCTTTCCTTTGGGAGACCTGTATCATAAATAACAGACGCGCAGCGCGTGGCGCATAATAATACAGAGAATATTTTACTATTGTCAATAATTATAATGCTTAGCAATGCTTATAATAGGCCGTGTTCGTTGCCACTCACGGCTCTACCCATATCACCTGCAAAAGATGTTGATTTTCTTATTTTCTCAGAGGAAAGGTCAAGAGAGGACGGCCCAACGCCCTTATTAGCTCAGGATCAATGAAGGCTGAGAAAAAGGTTAGAACAACAATAGGCCCGCCTCTTGAAAGATGGAAGACCTTATAGTCACAGATACAGGACAGAAGATGGAAAATCAGTGTCACACAAAACATCTGCCCGGAGATTAGCATCTTCTGAGCAAAAGGAAAGAAGGCCTGGCGGGTGTTACTAGGCTACAGGAAAGGAATGAGATTTTTCAGCTCAAAGGAACAGTAGACAAAATAGCAGCTGTAAAAACCTGTCAAGAGGGACTAACTTCGAATCGATCTTGTCCGCAACGAAAACCCAGGAGGACCCTTAAATGTGAAAACAATACTGAAAATCACGAGCGCAGTAATGTATGTCTGAAGGGAAGCTGGGTACATTTTCTCAACAAGTCATTACATCTGACGTTATCACAACCTTAGAACGATCATTCAGTGACAAACATCAGACGTTTTCTCATTTGGTTATTATTAGTCAGGTCAACTGTTATTTGTTTCCACGCTGGTCAAGTTTAGGAACTCCCTGCCTACTTGGGATTCATTCAATTTTTACATTTTCTCATCTTCAAAAACAAAATTTATATGTATGTATATATATACATATATATGTATATATATACATACATACATATATATGTATATATATGTATATATGTATATACAGTATATACATATATACATACATACATATATATATATATATATCTATATACATATATATATATATATATATATATATATATATATATATATATATATATATATATATATATACTGTATATATATGTATGTATATATATATATATATATATATATATATATATTATTATTCATATATATATATATATATATATATATATATATATATATATATATATATATATACATATATATACATATATATACATATATATATATATATATATATATATATATATATATATATATATATATATATATATATATATATATATATATATATATATATCACTTCCGTAATACCTTGCCAGAGGTTATATAAATGGTAAGCTGATAGTTGATAAAATTAAAGATCGAAGCGAATTATCGAACAAGAGAATAGAAAAAAAAAAAAACTCAAAATAAAGTATTCAGCAGGTTGAAGGCTACTAGTAAGGTTTGCAAGAGCAAAACATACATTGAAATTCAAGAGAAGTGTAAAAATGACCAGTTAAAATATGCTTATTAAGTGGTAAGCGAAAACCACTCAGCAAAATTATCAAAATTTGTTTGAAAAATAATACACTGAAAACAAGAAAGTTCTAAAGGAAGAAATTTTCGCAAAGTTAAGGACGAATATGACAAATTTTCAAAACTAAAAAAATCATGAACTTCAACCAGCAAACAACACAGGACTGCCGGAGGAACTGAGTGATACGAGCTCCGTTAAAATATTTTCAAGTGTCTTATGGTTAACCAGTACAATGTCAGCGTTGAGTCAAGTTAAAAAAAGAATTAAACGAAGCATCCAGAACAAAATAATGAAGCATTAGAAATGGCAATTTATTGTCGAAAACAATATTAGTAGAAAAATTGCATCCTAGCTGGTAAGGCCTCCCTAGCCTTAATCATCAGAGGATACTTCTGAAAAGACATTCCGTTCAGGGTCAACCCTTTAGTTAAGCGCTTGTGATCCTATCTTTGCGTATATTCATCAATGACTGATGTAATTGCGTGGTTACCATTGAGTCAAATTGCTCCTGTGCGCTAATTCATTTGACGAGTTTGTGTTAACCCTCATTATTCATTTATTTACCATGCTTATCACCTGTATTTTCTATTGCTTCTACCTTCTCTCTCTCTCTCTCTCTCTCTCTCTCTCTCTCTCTCTCTCTCTCTCTCTCTCTCTCTTTTTCCTCATAAAAATGTGAGAGAAATTTTGAATAGCGGCAATAAGCCTGCTAAATCTTGAGAGTAATCAATTTGTCCGTACCATTACCATTCTTGACGGTATCATTGTTCACACGAGTTACAGTTTGTCAATTTTCATTTATTGCGAAAGAAAGTTTATCAGTTAACAAATCTGTAAACTTAATCTGCCCATTTTTGCGTATTTGTGCTCTGTTCCCTGCATATAAGAGTCAAAATGCTACGTGTAGATGACACTGCAAGCAGTTACTGAAACAAAATAATGTTTCGGCAGGCACTGTAGGTTGTGCATGTTTGTCTCATGTTTCTTGCAAAAAAAACAAGAGCATTAAAAAAAGATGTGGGCCAATATGAATCAGTGGCAATTTTCAGAAATAGGCAACATTTGTTGCCAATGGTACGATAAGGCGGTGCATGCAAGCACGTGCTCCTTCTTCCTGTAGGAGACACATATACTCTCTGAGATAGATTTAGCACAAAGTGGCCCACCATGCGTCAGATTTCAGATAATTCACAAATTTCGTACCAGGAAGCAAATATAAAAGGAATTCTTATATGTTCAAAGCTTGCTTAATGAACAGCAATGTAATCCTCAACACCACAGCGGGTTAAAACTTGTTCTTATCTCCAACACTAAAAGGCAATAAAACACGACCAAGATAAGAAACGCAAGAAAACTATTCGTTAAGTGTGAGGCGGAAATTCTATTTGTTTTAAGTGATGCCTAGATCCTCAGGAATAGTTTCTTCCATTTATTCTGAGAGGTTTACTCATTTTTTCGGGAATCTATTGAGCTGCCTCTTAAAAGTAGAAAGGCTATATATCCACAAGAAACGATAAAAAGAACACGAAGAATCCCGTTTTTTGCTTGCGCCTGCAAAAGGTAAACAGGAATGATTGACTAAGAGCAAGAAAACAATAAATTCTTTCCTCTATCCTCTATACGTTTTAATGTTAATTTATTATTCCGACTTTATAAGCGTTAAAATACAGACCGTTTCCTTATCACCGATGTCGTTTTTAGACATCTGAACAACAACAACAACAACAATAATAATAATAATAATAATAATAATAATAATAATAATAATAATAATAATAATAATATTGATGGTAGCATGAGTCTTAAAATGGAGAAGCAAATGCAGTTATGTATATGTACATATATTTAAAGATAAATCAATATAGATAGCTTTCGGAAACTTGTTCGGTTCCCCTTTTCAATCTCAGATTGAAAAGGGGAACCGAACAAGTTCCCGAAAGCTATCTATATTGATTTATCTTTAAATATATGTACATATACATAACTGTGGATTTGCTTCTCCAATAATAATAATAATAATAATAATAATAATAATAATAATAATAATAATAATAATAATAATAATAATTTATATGCATATTTTATTTCCACAAGACATGAGGCAGCATGTTTCCCTGCCATGCTGCACTCATTTTTCTATCAGTCTCATGGAGTACCTCAACTCTCATGCCCAACTTCCCGAGGCTCAAAACTTTAACAAAAGTAGTAGCCTAATGATTTGGCTCTGGCGAGGATCCCTGTCACTACTGATGGCAGCGATGAATGATGATATGATGATGATGATATAAATAACGAAAGTCATGGTTTTTTTTTCAATAAGATTAACAGTGACAACGATAGTGAATTCTTAACTAGAAGTAATAATTAATATAATCAATGCATCATCTTTGTATGAAGTTACAACGTGTGGTAACGTAAGGGTACCATTCCTACGTATGATTAAAAATAATGCCGAAGGAGTGAGAATAAAAGGTGAGAATAGCATTTTAATGTAATACTTAAAGGTGGGCGCGCCATTTTAACTTATGAATAAAAGGCAGGAGCGCCATTTTAATGTAAGGATGCATGACGGGATTGCCGTTTTAACGTAAGACTAAAAGGAAGGAGAGCCAATGAAGCAAAATCACAAAGTGGGAATAATAATGTTAACGTAAGTCTAAAAGGCAAGAGTGCACTTTAACGTAAGTCTAAAAGGCAAGAGTGCACTTTAACGTAAGTCTAAAAGGCAAGAGTGCACTTTAACGTAAGTCTAAATGGCAAGAGTGCACTTTAACGTAAGTCTAAAAGGCAAGAGTGCACTTTAATGTAAGTCTAAAAGGCAAAAATGCACTTTAACGTAAGTCTAAAAGGCAAGAGTGCACTTTAACGCAAGACTAAAAGGAAGGTGAGCCATTTCAAAGTAAGAGAAATAGGAAACGGTGCCGTTTTAACAAAAGACTAAAAGGTCGGATTGCTGTTAAAGTATAATTAGATAGTCATTTCAACACAAGATTAAAAAGGAATGAATGCCATTCTGACGTGAACTAACAGGCAGGAGTGTAGTTTAAAGGTAAGATTAATATGCGGGAGTGCTGTTTTAAGGTAAAACTAAACAAATCAGGTGTGCTGCTGAAGGAAGACTAAAGGATAAGAATTCCCTTTAACATAAGACTAAATGGCTGAAGTAACGTTTAACATAAAAGATGGGAGTGCCTTTTAAGTAAGACTAATAAGCGGGAGTGTTGCTGTAACGTAAGACTAACAGGTGACTGTCGTTTTATCAGAGAACTAAGAAGGGAGTGCCATTGAAACGTAAGACTAAAATGAATGAGAGCCGTTGTCTCCTGTTCTAAAGCAAGACTAAAAAATAGGAGTACCCTTTTCCTGTAAGGCTGAAAGAAAGGGGCTATGCTTTAGTGCAAGACTAAAAGAGGAGACTGTCCTTTTATCGTATGACTAAAAAGAGCGAATTTCCCTTTTTCATGTATGACTAAGAGATGGCAGTGCCATTTTAACATACAACTAAAAGGACCAAAGAATAGTAGTGATATTTTAGCATCTGACTAATAGAGGAACTGGCGTTTTAATGTAATATTGAACGATGAGAGTTCAGTTTTATCTTAGGCCCAATAGCGAGAGTGCTGTTTCAATGTAAGACTAAAACACAGGAGTAGTTTTTACGTAAGACTAAGGGGCGAAAAGACAGTCTACTGCTAAGGGCAAGACGTTCACTATCACAGGTGATGTTGGCCGGAGTAATGGAACTAACAATGAAGTCACGACTCCAAACAACGAGGTCCTAGTTCTAAATGAAGTCCGACTTCTAAACAATAGGATGTAAGTTCCGATCTCTGCTGGTGATAGCAATATCTTGGCAAGAGGCTTAATATAGATTATAACACGGGTTGTGTTCATTGCATATTACTTACGGCGCAATATGTATATTAAGGTACAGTTTAAACAGACAGATAAACGAATGAACACACAGATAAAAGATTGAACGGATTAGTGGATAGGTAACTAAAAAGATATATAAACAGTATCACGAATTGAGTGATAAAGTCGATAATGAACTGGGCTGGAAGCGAAATTTATATCTGATTATATCGATATCTACAATTGTAAGAATATATTAAATGAGCTACAGATGCAATGAAGCAAATATAAGACGCCGATACCGTTTTTAATTTGTGACTGAAATGGAATCGATAAGAAAAGAGAGACAGGTCCAATTGCTATTTATCGGCGTGGGTGTTACAGAATAAATTTATTTTTCCAATCTAATGGGCCTGGGACACTGGATTAAGAGTATACTGAGAGGGAGTAAAACAGAAAAGAGCGAGGCAAAGCATCTTGCCATTTTTGTATTCATAGAGAAGATCTGGATCAAGTTTAATTTTCATATCTCAAAAGTAGGCAAGTTTAATGCAAGGAGTTAGCACTACAGAATAAAGATTATATGAGAAAAGCATTACAAAACCAACTGTAAAGATGAATACCAGTTAAATATAACAAAGTACTTTCGCCACCCTAAAACCATTGATTTTGTGTATTATTTCAAAAGTTCCCCCTAAAAGTTAGGAATCTCTGCTATAACCTCTGTTTATTGAGCTAAATATATGTAGCTTCAAAATGTATTAGTCTACCTCTGATACCCTAAGCAATTATAACAAAATGTAACAGCCACAAGAGGGATGCTCAAAGAATAAGGGCACGTGCTAGCATAAGGATATTCCGACCGATCAGCTCCAAATGTCAGTTTCCGAGTGACAGGACAGAGTTGGTCCGAAGGTTTTCTTTCTAGCCTACATGTCCTTCATTCCATCAGAAGGTCGCCACGTTGACCTATTTCTACACATGATAACTTTGGCATTGCTCCAGCAAGCTTTTTGACTGCATGCAATCATTTTATGCAGCCTTATGCATGCCTGTCTTAGCATCCTTACAGATAATTTGTGAAAGCTAAAAACACTTGAGTTATTCGGTATGGTGAACCCTTTGTGCTATTTCCTAGAAGCTTGAGACTCTTTTTCTGCTTCGTAAATGAATTATTTTTATACAATTCAAGAGACAAATATGCCACCACTTAAGATTAAAAACCTACTGACTTTGCATTTTTTTTCATTGCTGACTTTTGGTCTGATTTGGGCAGATATGCCCATCTCAGTCTCTATCAGGAAGAAAATGGTTACTATTACAGCTAACCGTTTGAGATCAACGGAATGGACAATGTATGCCCCAATTCTAAGCAAGGTCTGATAAGAAAATGTAGAGGTCTTGCGGAAAAAAAGTGAGTCCTAATCGCAAAGGAAGTAATATCCTGCCAAATGCAAGATTATAGCAAACAAGGAGAATAAAAGTAACGATAACATTCCTCAGCTTGGCAGAAATGGGAAAGAGGTGAGCGACTCGGAGATTTTGAGTTTCAGAAGTGGCGTCACAACAGATTTTACGATGCTGTCCGGAAGACTGGACTCCCTCATTCACTCTCCCAGGGCAGTGACTGGAATATCAAGTACACGCAAGAGTCAAAGAGGTTACCTCATGAGAGAGATAAAATCAGTCTAAAGCAAGTGATAAAGGCAGAGTGAAATTGTCCAAAGAAATGTCTTAAACTGTGCTTTTGTTGGAAGGGAGGAGAGAAAGAAGTAACTCAAAATACTACATAAGTATTTCGAACAGTGGCAGGAGCCCATCTAAAGCTTTAGTAGCTTGAATGAAAAATGGAAATTGATTTACCAACTCCAACTATGCAATATCCTCTTCGATAAAAGCTTCACTAAACCGTAACACTCAAGTTGATAGAAAGGAAGCTGAATTACAAGAATTTCAAGAAATGTAGCTGAAGAATTGGCTAACAGAGTAGACAGAGAATTAAGAGAAAATTTTGTTTTGAAGTTCTGAACTGGAATGCGAACGAAGTTTGATGACCAGGAGTTAAAGAAAGAAATGTGCTGATTGAATCATCGGCAAACGTTTGAACGACGAGGTAAACGTCAACTGTATTTACTCATCAATAATATCCGTAAGCATCTTCCACGTCCATGCATCTCATTCTTTTGATAAATATCTTTATATTGGTCATCATGGCAATAACTGGCTCCGTGACTGATTCTTTTTCTCTCTATCCAGATTTTTTTTCTCACGGCATTTTTCTTTAAAACCTCCAGGACTTGGAGAAATAGGATTACATGACGTTGGTTCAATTGGATGTCTCTTTTAAACAGTTTAATTGCAATGTTCTGGTTAAGCTAATGACGCAAGTGTTTCTAAGATGCCCTCTTCGCTTGACATTCAAGTAAGACAGAATATGGAATCAACAGGCAATTTCTTACCTCTTTTAGTGACCAGTATGTCTCAAAATGAAATTAACTTAAATTCTTTTATTTTGCATCTACTGAAAAGGATGTTTCTTCACCAAGGGCGTGACACCAGTTACAGTTAAAATGGTTATTCAATCAATTCTCACTAAGAAATCAAAGTTACATTAGTTGATTCATTACTAAAAACAAGACAATTACAGAAAATGCAAAAAACTTTTGCTTTCAACACTCTGGCAAGATGCTACAAACAAACTTTCTCTCTCTCTCTCTCTCTCTCTCTCTCTCTCTCTCTCTCTCTCTCTCTCTCTCTACAAATTCATTTGCCTATTCTCTAATGTGGAAGAGCAATACTTTCCCTTTTAAATTTTTACGCGAGTCAACTTAATGTTAACACTGATTGCCATATAATACGCACGTTAATCTATTAATTCAAGTCATAATATACCAAACCAAACAAAATGTCATTAAGATCTTCATTTAATAAGAATATTACAATTGTGCCGAATATTAGAGTATGAAAACTTCGAAAGTATTTCAAGAAAAAAATTCCCACCCCTGAAAGTTCGGAGTCTCGTTGACCTTTTAAGCTGTGACGCCATTTTGACATTTAATCAAACTGAATTAGTCCTAAAGGCCATGATTCATGTGTTGTATACCTCGTGCACCATCTCTTGTGCATTCAAGTATGACTTTACCTTGCATCATATATTTTATATAGGATATTCTCATATATATATATATATATATATATATATATATATATATATATATATAAATATATATATATATATATATATATATATATATATATATATTATATATACACACACATATATATATACATATATATATATTATACACACACACATATATATATGTGTGTGTGTGTGTGTGTGTGTGTGTGTGAATGCATGCATAAATCTTTGCTTCAATATGTTAAGTAAAGAGTAATTTTTCATGATGTGTAGACAAGTATTAAACTCAAATTATCGATGGTAAATTTTAATATATATATATATATATACATACATATATATATATATATATATATATATATATATATATATATATATATATATATATATATATATATATATATATATATATATATATATATATATATATATATATATATATATTATATGTGTGTGTGTGTGTGTAAAAGATGAATGGAGAGAATCCCTAGATTGAACAGCCACACAAATTCTGGTGCTAGTTTTCCTTCCCATATCAAAAGAAGAAAGTTACTTAGGGAAAAAAATGTTGCCACTTTTTTTTCTCTGCTCTTTTTCTGTATAAGGCAGCGTCGCTTTTAAGGAACCATTGCTTTCACCGTTTTAAAAAGGACCCGAAT
>NC_089783.1:13526781-13539281 GCF_040412425.1 Macrobrachium rosenbergii | reverse complement strand
GTGCGCGCTACGTACGCTGGAACCTGGCACTGCTATCTCCCCTACCTTCCCGGTCCCCTACCTACATCGCCCGCACCCGGGGCGGACAAACACGTTTGCAGGAGGGAGGTGGATGTCTCCCATATACCCTCCCGTTCCCCTACCTACCCATTCCCCACCCGGGGCTGACAAACCAGTCTGCAGGCGGTGGGTGGCTGTGTCATGTCTCCCTTACTGTCACTCGGGGGAGGACGAATAAGATCTACACGGAATTCATTTTTATAGATAGATATTTCTTCTACAAAGTTGAATGAGCTCCGGTAAACGATATTATATTACTTTATGAAAACTATCTTCCTTACACGAATTCATGACCTCTTCCAGCTCTTCTTCATTTCTCGTCGAGGTCAACACCAATCCTCGTAAACCCTTGAACACTTTACCGCACTCAGACAAAGGCTGGCGGTGGCATAAGGCCGGCTTAACCCAACCCATTCCACCTTATTTTTTATGATCTGGATTGTTATCTTAAAAATAGAAGCACTACAAATCAGAAACGATTCAGCATCAATAGTCTCACTCAGAAAGACAACGAAAGCGTGGGTTAATCGGTGTTAAAATAAAAGGGCTTCTTGGTGTGGGAGAGGATGTTCTTTAAATGAAAGAGTATATTTACGTGGGAGGCGACATTTTAATATTAAAAAGCACTGTAACGGGAAATTTAGCTCGTGATAGAAATAACGCCTTATCGACGCCTATCGCTCCCAGGAATTAAAAGCCGCGTTTCTTCTTCTTCTTCTTCTTCTTCTTCTTCTTCTTCTTCTTCTTCATTTTGCACCTAAGCTTGAAGAGTGGTTTAAGTGCCCTGTCAATTAGGTCACTATTTAAAAAGCAGGATCAAAATCAACACATTATTTCATTCATATATTTATTCACGAACAAAGACAAAAATCGAACTGAACTAATAATGATGGTGATATATCCGTTCATGAATGTGTTAATATCTAGGCTTTATATTTCAGAAGATAAAGCAACACATAATGTTCGTTTGAATATTCATATGACCACATGAATTAGTTTTATCGACATATTCAAGAAACGCTGCCACAGTGTATATGATTATTAAAAAGTCCCCATACAAAAACCTGAAAGCTTATTAAAAGCAACGAGAAAATTACACGTCACCCCCTAAACGTGCCAAAAGGGCCACCATATGGTGCCCAGTGGAGGGGAGGGGACTCGGGGTTAGTTGGTTAAGTCACCATTTAGGTCACCTTTTATTTCGTGGTGGCGGCGTCAGGAGCACAGGGTTAGATTGGGGGAGGGTTGGCGATGCGGTGTTTTTCGGAGGGAGAGGACGGTGGTGGGGGAGGAGAATCCCCATCTGCCAGGGGTGTGGTAGTTAGTGTAAGGAGGCTGACAGCTTTTCAGGAGGGGAAGGGAGGGAGGGAAAAACAAGAGTGTTTCAATGATGGTGAGGACAATGACTTTCCAAGGGCAGGGGATGAGGATTGGAAATTAATAACATTCCAAGTGTTGAGGGACGAGAAAGGGGTAGATAGCAGATGGTGAAGGAAAAGGAAGGACGATGAATAACCTTCCAATGGCTTTGACAGAAGAGAATGAAAGGAAAAAGTCTTCCAGGCACAGGAGAGGAAAATGTAAGATGGAGGACAGTCTTCCTAGAAAGAAGGGAAGAGTTGGAAGGGGAGAAGTGAAGAACACTTCTAGAGAGGGAGAAGGGCACAGATGCCTAGGGGTGGGGAAAACGGTGAAGGAGAAGAAGTGCGGGAAGAGTTTAAAGAAAGCGTGGGAGGACAAGAGCCTTCTTGGGTAGGAGGAAAATACTTGGCAGAAAATCAAACTTATCAGTGGGAAGGAACTACGAGGATATTTTAAGAATGTGTACCAGAGAGGAGTACTGCAGACTTCCAGGGTTAAATAAAGAAGGGGAAGGGTTGGAGAGGCTTCCAAAATTCTGTTGGGCGAGGTAAGGGATGACAGCAACATTCCAAGGAGGGAAAGAGGGAGAGGGGAGGGCAATATCCCTTAGACGGAGAGTGGGGGGCGGCGGGCAGCAGCTTTCCAGAGGTCAGTAAAGAGGATGGTAGGAGGGAGCAACAGCCCTCATAGATGGGGCCCGTGGTGAAATGAGCAAGAGAATCAGTTTTTAAAAGGTGCTGCTTTGAACAAAATAGGCGGACATAATATCAGGACTGGGAAAAGAACGGAAATATACAATATTTTCTAAGGAAGGGAAAGAATTGAAAGGAAGAACACAGATACTACAAGGCTGAAGATGTAAGGAGAAGGAAGAACAAGTTTTCTAGTGGCTGGAGAAATACAAAGGGAGGAAGCAAGCAACCTTAAAATTTTGGCTTAAGAGGAGGAGGGGGAAACACGGCCTTCTACTATAGGGAAATGATTGGGAGAGAGGATTACAAAATTTCAGGGAATGAAGATACACAGAAGGGATGGAGCACAACATTGCAGAGATGGAGAGGATGGGAAGACAAGGACCTAAGTATCCCAGAGATGGGGAAGGGAGGACAACTACCTTCCGGAGTTTGGAGGAGGAGGGAAAGAGAAAGACAGCAACCTTTCGAAGATGGAATGATAAGGGAAGAGAAGGAAAACTAACTTTTTATGACTTAGAAAAGAGGAGGCGAGAGACAACGATCTTCCAAACCCTTACACCTGAAGATGACGTCACTGTGAGTCAGCGTAGCGCCCATAATCATTGCCCACCGAGCAAAAAGTGGTCGAATGTGACACCAATGTTGTATTTTCGTAAGAGGAGACAAAAGGACATATGTACCTTTACCGAGCTTATTGTGACAACCAAGGACAAGATCTCAGCTTTCTCTTTATCTCTGGATGAACTGACCAAAGATTTAGTTTCTTATTCTGATTCTTTTATGCAACAGGAACTGAGAATGACTGCAACCCAAAAAGTATGCCGCATTTGACTAAGAAAAATATCAAAGTGTTACAGGATCGACAGATGTGCAAACGCTAACCTAGATAACCTGGTTAACTATGACGTGATACATGCTTGCTTTATCCGTTTTTGGATTATTCTTAGTTTTATTTTTCAATGTTTTCTTCTTTCATTTAAAGCAATTTCACTGAGTTTGGCTCAAGTAACAAAACAAGAGAAATGTGTTTCGAAACGGAACCTGTTACCTTAAGTTACAGGAGACAGATCTCCTCACTAAACTGAAAAAGAGCTTTTGAAATAATAACTGGTCAACTTTTTCTTATATATATATGTGTGTGTGTGTGTGTGTGTCTATTTATGTCTATATATGTACAGTATATATATGTGTATATATGTATATATTTATAAATATATATATATATATATATATATATATATATATATATATATATATATATATATATATATATATATATATATATATATATATATATATATATATATATATATATATATATATATATATATATATATATATTGAATCACGAAAATATGGAACGTGATGGATATGCGACTAAAGACAAAATCCACGAAGGAAAGAGAAACAGTGGAGTGCTGCGAGGCCTTTCGACTTAGTCTACCAAGTAAAGGACGTCAGTCGAAATGCCTCGCAGTACGCCAGTGCTTCCCTTTCCTTCGCGGAGTTTGTCTTTATATATATATATATATATATATATATATATATATATATATATATATATATATATATATATATATATATATATATATATATATTTCCAATTCTAGTCACACCCGACGACAAAACATGAATTATATAAATCTTAAGAATTTACTGTTACTTCTAATACTCCAAGAATTTACTTTTATTTTTAATACTTCTAGAATTTATGATTATTTCTAATACTTGAAGAACTGACTGTCATTTATAACACTTCAAGAATTTACTGTTATTAAAATATATACTTAAAAAATTTACTGACATTTCTAATATTTCTAGAATTTACGCTTGTTTCTAATCCTTCAAGAATTTACTGTTATTGCTAATACTTCAATAATTTACTGTTATTGCTAATACTTCAAGTATTTACTGTTATTTCTAATAATTCAAGAATTTACTGTTACTTCTAATACTTTAAGAATTTACTGTTATTTATAATACTTCAAGCATTTCCTGTTATTCATAGTACCTTAAGTATTTACGATTATTTCTAATACTTCAAGAATGTACTGTCACTTTTAATGCTTCAGAATTTACCGTTATTTCGTGAAAACAGACTAAGCAAATGTCGATTAAGGCTAATGATTCAATGTCGAAGATGAAATACTAATTTATAACAGTTAACTATTGGCATTATCATTAAGTAATCATTAATGATACAATTAATGCTGACTTCTCATTTCTTCCTATTTTAATTTTACCTCTGAAAAGAATGAAGCAATAATTTTCTTCTGGTTTTTGTTAGACGCACTAGACTACGCTCGGGAATACAAGCACGCACACATACGCGCGTCCACGCACAATGTTATACCTCATCTAAATTTAGGCTGACAGCAGCGGCGCTAATCTGGTTCGCTGAGAGCTTAAAGCACTCAGTGTTCCTTTCGTAATCTGTATAAATTAAGAAAATTTACCGAGCAGTAAAAGGAACACATTCATAATCTCTCAGGCAATTAAGGATTTTTATTAATTTAAAAGAAAGAGTCGGAATTCCAAAGGAAGTTTAAAAGTTGTATGGTTGGTCAACAGCCAACGAAGGAACTGTCAATTTCTGTTACGTGACCTGCTCTTGGAGAGGCTGACTACCCTGTGCTCACTCTTTCCTCCGCTACTAGATTTATTTGTCACCGAGATTTTGAGCTGAAGTTAAGGAAATAAGCTAATTCAACAATTATAAGAAGATTTGGTGCTTAAAGATATCTAATTTCTCTAGTTCATTTGGCTGAACCCCTGTGGAACTACTTCACTGAAATTTTTTTTTTATAGTGTGTTAGTGTACATTTAAAATCTGTTCTTTCGATATATATATATTTTGGTGTATTTCGTACAGAAAAAATGTTTGATGAGCTCCGTCGTTTTCCTTCTCTTAACAATATTTAAAATGTTTACTGCAATGGTGAGACCATGCAGGTAACAATAATACTATACATAACAAAAAAACCTTGGCTACCCTGAACTGGTCTAAGCTGGGATTCAGTATTTATCAATTATTTTAACAATATCGTTTGATAAGATTTTTAAAAATATAGACCATTTGACATGGGGTCACATGACGACTAGCATTCATGACTGTCACTTCGGCTTAGCAAGTGCTAATTGTGACCTACATTCGCCATCGTCCAAAGATTTTTGCAGCCTGTTTCGACAAAAGAATTGGCTAAGAATAGAATATTTAATAAAAGGCCTTGGAATTCTGCGCTGTGAACATTATTTGGTGAAATAAATAGCTTTAGATATCGAATGTATAGTTAGCTCTTATCATTAATTAATTTTAGGAAGGATAGGTCGCAAGAAGCATGGTCATCCCATGCTGTTTCAAAGGGGATGAAACTCGTGATGAAATGATGGTTGTTGATAAAAAATTACCTGGCGTCGCAGCTGCTGGGGTCAATAACACCACGATAAAATGATGAAGCGCAATAAGGCGATACTTCATATAAACAGACGGGCAGGGCGGGGTTGGGGGTTGGTCATAAATGAACTGGTTAGTTTTATTAACCAATATTTAATTCAATGTACAACCAGAAGTCTTTTATTTATATTCGAATTCCTGAGGTAAATAAATAAGCACGCTCCTTTCATAAGCGAATTTTAAATAAGTATATTTGGTTGTTGATTTCCTAAATATATATATATATATATATATATATATATATATATATATATATATATATATATATATATATATATATATATATATATATATATATATTTGTATATATTTATGCATATATATATATATATATATATATATATATATATATATATATATATATATATATATATATATATATATATATATATATATATATATATATATATATATATATATATATATATATATCAACGCTTTTTTTCGTGAAAAAATTTCTGGAGTTAGTATATCTTTTTTTTTTTTTTTACAAATTAATTTATTAACTCGTTGCTTTTATTGTCATATTCACGATATTATCCCCAGCAGATCTTCAATTAAGTGCTCATGAAATAAAATATTGTGCGTTTCTTCCTAAATCAAATTCTTTAATAATTTATACATATTGGCTTTAGTAAAAATAAATACTGTATTTTCCGTTTATTTAAATTATAATGCAAAACAAACAGAATGCTTTATCCTTATTCTTATATATATTTTTCTCATGCAATTTGATAAACTAATCTAAGAATGAGATTCTTATTACGGGCTGCTCCCAGAACAAAGTCAATGCAGAGTCACATAGGGCCATCTTAATCTACAACAGCTCGTGGGGATTGTTTCAGTAAGTTCCTGCCAAGCTGTCCAGGAAAATGTAACAATGAATTTTACATAATTATCGACTTACTTAACAAGATTATAATAACTTCTTGAAAAATGCAGTTAGTTACTCTGGCTTAGATGCAGCTGGCTCACCAAAGTTTATTTTTCAGATTTTAATAACTGCATCAGACCGTCCTTCGAATAAATGTTAATCTACCACGGATTACATATACATTTTTTTGTCAACACTCGCCAGAGTACAGTTGCATAACAGTGCGAGCAATTGAACACTTCGGATGTTCTCCCTTAAAATCCCCTTCCGAGTATTAACGAAATAAGTCTAAAACATTTTTAAAAAAGAGCTTTCAAATAATGAAATTAAGAGATTAATTTTATAATAACTATTCAAAGGAACATAGTGCTGAATACTGATTCGGAGAGAGTCAGTTTCTTTGCCCTCTTGAAAAGATGAGAAACGGGAGATGGTGAGGTCAGCTGATAAAGAAAAGAGTTGGAAACAAACAAACGCTTATGAAAGAAATAATGAAAGCTGATATAACGTAGGCGGATATAATGAAATGTTGATTGGAGAGAGAAAATGAGTGAGAAATAAAAAAAGTATATTAGAAGAGAGCAAGGAAAAAGAAGTTCAGAAAAGAGAGACGAAGATAAACTTGAAGAGAGAAGAGAGAAGACTGCGAAGGAGGAGATGGAGAAAGAAAGCAGTGAGGAACAGTGAGATGGGGAATGGAGAAATGAGGCACGAAGAAAGAAGTAAAATGAGAGAGGTATAAAAAAACGTTCCGGACCGAAGACGTGATAAGGATAAAGAGCAAAGGACTGGAGAGCTTGAGACAATAGAGGAAATTAATGGAAAGATGAGTGAGGAATTGATCAGTCTTGGGGACGTTGGTAAGTGAGAGAATGGGGGAAAGAGAGATAGAGAAAGGGAACGGAGAACTGACGAAGGGGGGAAAATGAAGGGGGGAGATGAGGAAAAGAGAGAATGAAAGACAGAAATGGAAGTGGGAGGTGAGAAAGCAGCTGAAAAGTAGAGCGCCGATTTAAAGAGAAGAAAAATGGAAAGCCGCGAAAAAGAAACAAAGATAGAGAGACCATAAAAGGGATACAGTGGAAGACTATACAAGTTATAAAATGGGACACGAATAAAAGAAAACAAGAAAGTACAAGTCGGATCAAGAAAGGCTGAAAAATAGATTTCTTAAAAATATAAAAAATACTGATAGTAAAAAACAACATACCAAGCATCACGAAAACTATATATCAAATGCAAATGTAAAGAACATATAGCAGGAAAACGCATTACACACTTATATATATATATATATATATATATATATATATATATATATATATATATATATATATATATATATATATATATATATGTATATATATATGTAAAAATTTCATCTATGTAATAATAAAAATGGTAATAATAAAAGTATTATAGTAGCACAGACCAATAATAAAAACGATGAATAATGAACATCTTATAACATCTGCAAAGCGTATGTAGACGTAAGAGTACATAACGATTCACAGTACATCTCCATCGGGAACCTTCAGACTTGAAGGCTATAATAGGCACCTACTCCTAACTAACCACGGCTCTTTTTGACAAGTCTGTCGGCGATGTTACACACAAACCATCTGCATTTATGATTTGCGTAAATGAATAGGGAGTTTCATAAGCTTGTCTGACATCAGAGTTAGAAGTACACGTAGCAATTATCGTCGTTGTTATAACTATTATCAGTGGAGTAAAGAAGAAAATCGGTTATAATTTAGTCTCTGTAATTTGGTTATTAGATTCGTACTAACTGGCCACGGATTTTAATATTACTGTCATTAACATTAATGGAATGAAGAATTATATCGAAAATAATTTGGTTTGTGTTAGTTGTATAGTATATTTAATTAATTTACTGCGGACCTAATAATAATAATAATAATAATAATAATAATAATAATAACAATAATAATAATAATAATAATAATAATAATAATAAATATTATTATTATTATTATTATTATTATTATTATTATTATTATTATTATTATTATTATTATTAGTGGAATGAAAACTAAAACCAATTATAATATGGTTTCCATAATGTATTTATTATACCAGATTCATTTACGGTAGATATTAATATATTTTGTCATCATTAATATGAAGATAACCAAAAGCCTTCTAGTTTGACTTCATGTCATCAGGAATATATGAATTTAAGCAGAAGAGACAAGAGAACACGACTAAGATGGCTATAGAGTACAGAGCCTCTCTTGAAAATAGGGAGATTCACATCCAAATAACTACCAGGAGGAATATTCCATAATTATCCTTCAACGGGAAGTAGCAAGACCTTTTTCAGGAGGGACACTGTTTGGTATATGAATTATATGGTGACAAAGATTGATGAGAGAATGAAAGATCAACTGAGTTATGCACTTTCAGTAGTTCTGCAATTGATTAAAGGTTATCATCAGGATCAAACTATTCAGCAAACTGAAAGACAATAATAATGCGTTAGTGGAAGAAAGGTAATGTGGCAGGTAAAGAGAGAGAGAGAGAGAGAGAGAGAGAGAGAGAGAGAGAAGAATGGCTCAAAACTGAGACTGCATAATGAGAAGGGGAAAGTGTGTTGCAGAAAAACGGATAAGGACTAAAACATAGCATAAAAACAAAATGTGGTGAGCAATAAACAAGTATCGAAGATAGAAGACAGCAAAGGGGTAAGTGAGGAATGGGCTGGCAGGGGTGTGGTGTTGGGGGGGCAGGTGGTCCTGTCAGGGAGGGACCAGGGAGCGCGTTTGCCATTCAGCACACGGTGAAGACATAATTCATCGTGTGCCAGTGCCGCCCAGTGGAACCACGATTTTTTTCTTTATTTTCTTAAAGAAAGAATTTTCCTTTACTCCTTTATATTTATATACCTGTAAGGCATCGGAATGACATTCGGATAAGAGTCGTGAGAAGAACCGGAGGTATTATGGGTGGGTTGGGTAACGATGGGAAAAGAAAGAAAAAAACACATGTAAAGAGAACAAACAAACGTTAACGAGCTCAGCCACAGAACGCTATATGATCTATGTTTATAAATAATTGTTATAATGATAAACACCATGAAAATAATAATGATTAGGTTATTATCTCCAACGGTGATTAATCGACGTAAATGGATTAAAATCATGTGATCTCCATAAGCCAAACTAATAAAGTACTTCACTTTATTTAATAACTTGACAGAGAGAGAGAGAGAGAGAGAGAGAGAGAGAGAGAGAGAGAGAGAGAGAGAGAGAGAGAGAGCAGCAGCAGCAGTAGCTAAAGGTGATGTTAGATGTTAGCAAAGAATTCGCTGGAACTTCTGTTGAGGACGACCAACGCAAAGGATGCTGTGGGATCTCTCTCTCTCTCTCTCTCTCTTTCTCTAATTGATAGTCACAGGTGGGATCTGTTCTTTACCTTTCTTGCGCTATCTGCTCCACCACCGAAGGCTCATCCATCCAACGCCCTCCCTTCTCCCAGAGGGTCCCCCGCCTCCAGAGCTCCCTTCACCTGCTCGTCTTGTGGTCCTCGGACCAAGAAACGATCTTTCCCAGATCATGCCTGATGTTTAGTCACCGACCCCACCCCACACCGAGGGCCCCACCCATCGACTCTCCCTGAGGTCTGTAGACCAAGACCAGATCTTTCCCTGGAGTTATGCCTGATGACTGACCCCTTGAACTGACCTCTTGTTCCCTACGCCAGCTCTCGTTTCTGACCTCTCCTTTCTGCTCCAGGTGCGGTCCTTCTCAAAACTCGTTCTTCTAGAGAGAGGGGATCGGTCACCTGGCTTATCTATGAGGGAAATTTGAATTTACAGTTCGAAAGTTCAGGGGACGTAAAACGTATTGCGGTGATTTTTTTTTTTTTTTGTACATAACCCAGTGCAAGTCATTAATTAAATTTACGTTGTCAACATTTTTGTGACTCGATACAAAATTCTACATCTGTATATCAATGATATGCACATAAACACGTTAGCGCATAATCCCTCTGAAAATATGGAATGTAACAAATTCTTTGTAAATGACCGACATGGAGAATTAATCCTTATGTTAAGAAAAACCAATCGAAAAGAATCAGTGAAGTGTCCTTTTATCATATAAAAGACAAAGATTTATAAAGTTATCCCGCAACAGTGCAGATGATGAACGTAAATTTGGACTACTTAACAATTGCAACTATTTCAGCATAAGACTGAAGGTGAATACAGTATCTTATCATTTTTACCATATAATCTTAAACTTGATCAAAAGTTACTGTTTCTGGGGAAAGTAGCAACGAAGAAAAAACTCAAGATGCATGGAAAAAAAGTTTAGTACAGATATTAATTCAAGGAAATTATAGAGGGAGTGTGAATATAAAAACAAGCTCCTAACTTTAGTAACAAAACCTTTTCTGAGAAAAGCAGGTGGAATTTATTGTTTTTTCTTGGGAATATGATGATATTTATAAGTACCCGCTGTAATGTTTTCAGAATGATCTACAACTGTCATCTCGATGTCTTCATTTACAAATAATACTTTTAACATATGCATCAGGATGATTTGTTGATAGAGTTATTTTGATAAAATGTGAAATGTCATCCCTTGGTTTCCAACGTATTATTCTATGAATTATTCTAATCTCTAACTCTTTGAAGTCCCGGTTCACATGTATTTTCTCGATTCACAAAAAGCTTAGCTTTTGTGTTAAAGATTTTTACATACGAACATTTTCTCGAGTCTGCTGGAATATCGCACTCCTCAGGGACGGACGTCTGTTTGTCTGATATAAAATAAAATGTAAGGTACCTGGTAGGAAAATTTTCGAATATATTGTTATAGGGCATTACAATCTTCTAGCTTTCCTTTTAACGAAATTAATAATCACTCTTCCAGAAATAATTTTTCGTTAATAGAGGTGATCCTTGGAATTTATATCGACTCTTTGCAAGTGTAAGTCATATATTTTTGTTTCAGTATACATATTTTCGAGTTAGAGGAGGCCTTGAGTGCTAAAATTATTTGCCTTTCTTGCCTATTTCAAGAAATCTAGATGAATTATGCTCCGTTTAATTAAAAGCTCCTTGTTCGTGCATCCTCATACATCACTCATCCAAATGAAACCTAACATGACAAGGGGGATAGAATGCTTGACCTAGCCTGTCAGAGAGACTGGACAGCCTTACCTGAACTGTAACAAGAGAGAAAGGGGAGCTGACCTTATCCGGAGCTTGAGAGGTAGGATGTAACTTGTCAGTATGCATGGATGGACGAGGCTTTATTGATATTTTGACCTACGTTGCCGCAAAGAATAAATAGCCTAGTTTGACTTGAAATGCCTGACCTAACCTGAATCAGCTTTACTAGTCGCGAAGACTCCAAAGTTTGATCTAAACCAAGGTCTATTAACTGTCGCAAGGAGTCTTCGGCTTCGTTTAACCCTGACCATGCATGAGATAACTTACACTGTCGTTCACCATGTATGACGTGACCTAGCCTTTTGTAGTGGATGTCATGACATGAGGTAAAATGTCACAATCAATGTGAGGCCTGGCCTAACCGGTTGTGTCACAGGCCACAAAAAAAAAAGGGGAGGATCGTTACTCCAATACACAAGACGGTAATCTAAGAAAACTATGTTTAATTGTCGTTTGACATACTTAAAAAAAAGAAGGAAAATCACAACGGAAAGACCATCTAATACTAAAATCATAAGTTGTTTAAAGTAGGCAAATCCCAGTTGTCTTTTTGCTCAGGAATCTAACTCATTTAACCCAATCCGTTTCGTTAATAATGGGAGCTTTACTATATCTTAAATACTTTCGATGCAAAAAATTGTTCTGAACGAAACTAAATCCTTTCGTTCCGTCAATTCCTTATCCTTTACAAAAGGTCCACTGGATACAGGACTCCTTTCTAAGTAACAGAAGTGTGAGGCCCCAACCCTGCTTTAAAGGAGTGAACAACCAGGCTCCTTTCCCTGGTTCCTTACGTTACATATTTCATCTCTCCCCCCGCCCCCGCTCTCTCTCTCTCTCTCTCTCTCTCTC
>NC_089783.1:13506781-13519281 GCF_040412425.1 Macrobrachium rosenbergii | reverse complement strand
TCTAAAATATCAGTTAACCGTTATTTCTTTCCAGTTCATTAAGTTCAAATGAGCCGTTATTTCTTTCCAATTTACTAAGTTTTTCTAGGATGTTGAAAATGATAAATCACTGAATATTCATCAGCGTAATCGTATTGATCTATTTTCAAAAACATCTCCGATACAAAGATATTTCTAAGGAATTCACATAAAAAGAACTATTCCCCTCAAGTTTGTCATGAGGAATAACAAGTGGGTCTGCCCGTTCTTTCAACTCTCCCTTTACTCCACTTCGGTTGTTTCCGCAAAATACCCATTTTATGACGTCCCCATCTCGCTTCGCTGGGAGACTAGCTCGATCCTATCGGAAAGTGCGATAATTCATGAAAATGGATTAACAGGCCTTTTCTATCTCTTCTAATCCACAGTGGACAAATCTATTTAATTCCCGCAGTGATCATGATCGTTATCATTTTTTGCTGAAACAGTCTTTCATACTTTTCTTTTGGAGCCATTGTCTTATTTCCTTGCTGATTTCCTTAATAACGAGAGCCAGTTTACAGAAATTAGAGAACTGACGATGGTGAATTTTTGCTTTATTAATGATATCCTGGCAATCTGCAAAAACCAGATTTTAACCTAATTTCATATCAGTTTACTTGATAACTTTTATGGCTAATTTTGTAAGTTAATTCAACTGTTTTGTAGTTAGATTATTTCTTTTTATATTACCATAGGGCAGGGTTGGATTCGAACGTCTGACGGAACTACTAAATAAAAATAAAGATTATCATTTCTTAATCTTGGGCATAAAAAATACGTTGCGCAATTAAACTCGCTCTGAATATATTCTACTTTTTAAAAGTTTTATCATAATCCAAGTAAGGTCAAGTTTTTTATCACAAGGACTCAAAGTCATCTCAAGGGTCCAGAACATGGAAGTTTGACAACTGTACGCCTCAATATCGTTTCTCTTTTCTCTCTTTAAGGTTCAGAAAACTCCAACAAAACCTGACGGGACAAAAGAAGTTTATACTAATACGGACAACTTCAAGAGACAAAACCGCCTCGGCGAAACGGAGCATGAAAGTCCGACAACCAGACACCTCGATATGGTCTCCAAATAACAAATGGCGTGTTCTGGAAATCTTACAAGCATGAATGCAAATTAGAAGCACGAGAGGCGAAGGCTCAATTGGGTTCCAGTGTCTAGTTTGGAAAGAGCTTACGGACTTGATTTTCTTTTCTGTAGAGGCCGTCGGGATGGGCTGTTGAATTTCTTTATCGAACCCTATACCAATCACGTGCAAGGCAAAAGAACAAAGAAGAGTTTGGGCAAGATGTCTTCTCTTCATCATTGTCATTTAAAAGACGACAAATTAGAAAACGAAATGATACTTATCGACCAGAAGGATGAACGAAAAAGTTTATAGCAAAAATTTATAATGAGAGAAAAAAATATGGATCAAATATCGAAGAAATAAAAGCAACAGAACAGACTTTTTGTCGTGAGTTAATCAGATTTTGAGACCAGAAGAACTTAAAAAAAAAAAAAAAAAAAAGGAAAAAGGAATGACATCTTGGAGGATCAAACATTTCTTCTAAACAATGTTCTCCTGCAGCTGTGTGTTTAGAACGTTCCCGATTTATGATATTCAGACTTTTTGATTTGATCTCGTCAGGACGCATTGAAATTTTAAGGGACCCTAAAGGACAAAAATCTAATTCCATTAAAACGCAGTTATTTTTCTTAGAGTTGGTACGAATCGACTAACGAGAGAGAGAGAGAGAGAGAGAGAGAGAGAGAGAGAGAGAGAGAGAGAGAGAGAGAGAGAGAGAGAGATTGCTGAAAATCGATTTCATGTACATATCGCAATTTACAAAGTCTCAATTTTCATTTCGAGAAGTATGTCTCTACGAGAAATTAATCATTTCTTTATTTTTCTTTTTACAATACTTCTAATTTATTTTTCTTTTCTTACATATCAATCTGTTGTGCTAAAGTTGTTGCAAATTGTATTATGTATCACCAACGAACTAAAATATACCAGAAAGGGAATCTTAACTGATTTATCAAATAAATAAAAAAAATGGCCCCGACAATATTTATATAAGCGAGGCCGGGGGGGGGGATCTAGTCTACGATTTACGCAATAAAAAATTGTCAATTTAGTTTCATTTATCAACGATAAACTAAGTCTCTCTCTCTCTCTCTCTCTCTCTCTCTCTCTCTCTCTCTCTCTCTCTCTCTCTCTCTCTCGTAACGCAAGCGGTCACGTTCCTGTCTCACAAGAGAGCAGACAAGCATTCGGTCCCCAAACATAAACAATGAGTGAATTATTTTGTTGTTGGTCAAATGTTGTGGGCCGTATCTGAGTTAGAGCTGGAAAGTGAAATATAACAGACAAGAGCACATCATTTCGAAATTGAAACGGCATGGCTTTCTCAGAGCATTCTCTTTATTCCACTATATAATTAACGAAAAAGGTTAGACTACGTAAGTACTAAAAATTTTATTCAAGCAATAAGAATGCTGAATAAACTGTTAAAGAAAAATGAAATGTTTAACCAAATTACTATTTTCTTAGGAAAAGTACTACTACATTCTTTTAAGTTAAAAAGTATGCCTTAGTTTTACCAGACCACTGAGCTGATTAATAGCTCTCCTAGGGCTGGCCCGGAGGATTAGACTTATTAAAAGCTGGGACTGATTACTTATGGTCATGTCGAACACTGCCGATGATATGAAATGATTTAATGTTCATCTCTAGTTCTTGAAATAATTACCCTGTAGATTCTTTCCATCCGTCTAAAATATATCCGTTCAACAATGATAAATACCTTTAAAATTGCTTAAAATTATTAATCCTTAAAATCATCAGCACTACAGTGAGGTTATAAAACTTCCTTACATCTTAGGTTTAGTGTCACTTGATAGTGTTCAAGCCACAACCGATTCTGCCATCTTGATATAGAGATCTGAATTGAATTGAACTGAATATAGAATTTAGGGGAAAGGCCAAGCACTGTGACCTATGCGGTCATTCAGCGCTGAAATGGAAATTGACAGTATAAGGTTTCAAAGGTGTAACAGAAGAAAAACCTAGCAGTTGCACTACGAATCAATTGTCAGGAGAGGGTGGAGAGTGAGATGGAGAAAAGAGAATATGAAAGGAGGTAGAGTAAAAGGAACGAAAAGGGTCGCAGCTAGGGGCCGAAGGCACGCTGCAAAGAACCTTAAGTAATGCCTGCAGCGCACCACACGAGGTGCACTGACGGCGCTACCCCACTACCGGGTATAATATGTTAAGTATATCTTAATTTAACCAGACCACTGAGGTGATTAACAGCTCTCCTAGGGCTGGCCCGAAGGATTAGACTTATTTACGTGGCTAAGAACCGATTGGTTACCTAGCAATGGGACCTACAGCTTATTGTGGAATCCGAACCACATTATACCGAGAAATAAATTTCTATCACCAGAAAGAAATTCCTCTAATTCTTCATTGGACGGCCGGAGAATCGAACGCGGGCCCAGCACAGTGCTAGCCGAGAACGATATTGACCCCTCCAACGAGGAACTTTACTGGAGGTTTGAGCTATAATCAGTATATACAAGTAATCAATTTCCATTAACACTAACTAGTCATTATGGCCAAAGTTTTAGAATCGTCATGATTGCATTCCTATTGGCGTACGTAAACGGAAACATAAAGCATACCCGAAGAGAATCATAATTATGCCTCTCCTGGAGCTATTTGGTCCATTAGAATTAAAACTTACTGAAGAGGAAGAAAGGGTGACCGTTATGTCACTAGAACAACGCTGATAGATTTTAGACTCACAAAGTGGAGGTGAACGAAAACTGTTTACTCAGCTCCAACTGTTTTTGGTTGTTTGGTACAAAAAAAGCACCGACTTTGATTATTTTTTTAGACAGTTTTCTCAGGCTTGACAAACAGGTAAATTACCTTTGCCAAAAGAATATCCACGGTAAGAAGTTCTCAGCGACAAGATTTTCATATGAATTTGATGGGCATTCGAGGATTTACATATGTCTCGCATGGAAATGATAATCAGAACAGGTAGTAATAAACGTAAGTATTAATATATGCAAATAATAGTCTCAAATCTTTATTAGCGACAACATTAGAATTAAGCTTAAAAAAACTTTCAGCGCATTAAAAGATGTTGAAATGAAAAGGGAAAAATCCTTCAGTATGTTACCACCATGAGACTGATGAATGCAGCACAATTAACAACGAGCGCGTCCAAGAGGACCAGCGATAGAGCAGTAGACCTGGCTGACCTCACTTTGTTGGTTCAGTGCTTTTATGGTACTTTCCAATGTCCATTCGGGAAACTTCATTTTGTGATTCACTTTGCCAATGTAATTGGACCTCCTATATTTGGCTGAGGTCATAAATTCTTACTGCAGCGTTTGACACAACGCACATCGTACCTTTTCGGTCTTCGAGGAGACCTCTCGCTCCGGTCCTCAGGGTCAGCCGGGAGGCCAACCGAGTTAACTCCGTCAAAGAGTCGTGACTGGGGCAAGAAAATCCATATCCTCTCATTCCGTCCCACACTCTCGCACAAGCAACGAAAATTCTCATTATCTGTTGCGTCATGACATTTCTAATCGCATCAAAACCACATCAAGACCATTCTAATACCAGACGAATCGCCGAAATCTCCTTTGATAAGAAACGCTGTTGAAAGAACCCACTTAAAAATTGACCCGCCTAAGCCGGAGAGTTGCAATTAACCAAACAAATGTTATCCGACGAACAGCTGAATGTATAGACGTACAAAAAACACTTCCCTTAGAATCTCGAGGCCCCTGACTGTGGAGGGTTGGATCCCTGGTGGCAAGGGTTGGAAGGGTCAGCGTAAGATCCGGTCCTCCAACAGTGGGCCGGGTCAAGGCGGCTTCAACCCCCACACTCCCGGCAGTGAGTCGCCCATCGCATAATCTACAGGAAGGGGTTTACAAATTCCAGTTGCTTCGAAGGACGCTTGCAAGAGTGATCCTGTCATCTCTTCATGTCAACGCTAATGACGACTTCTTGAAAAGCAGACGAGTAGGATGCCGAGAAACAAGAACCAGTTACAGAGGCAGAGGTTGTATCTCACTCCAAGTTCCTCTGATTCTGAGGTGTTCATACTTTGCTGAGCAGTGAATGGTACGGCCTGACGATACTTACATTTTATGATACTCACATTTTACGATATACTCACATTTTACGATACTAACATTTATGACGCAGCTCGATTAACATCGACTAGTAAGAATTTGCCGTTCCCACAAATCACCTAGCCACATGCATAAGGTAAATCATGAAAATCCCCTTTAAAACTCTTAGAATCTGAAGAGACGGTCATGCTTGTAAAGAAAAAAAAAGAGCTTCTTGTAAACTTTAGGTCACTGAAGAGAGATAGATGAACAAGGAGGAGGAGGAGGATGAGGAGGAGGAGGAGGAGGAGGAGTTGGTGGCGGTGGTGAAGGAGGGGAGGGAGGGGAACGGGACGAGGGAAGGGGCGCGGGAGGTGGTAGAACCGTATCAAAGAGAATGACCAACAAGCGGCTGCATAACTTTGCCAGCTTAAGAGGCTCGGCGTCTCGAGGTGACACACTTGCAGACTCATAGTCTCATCGTATATCATTCAGCACGTCACGGGTTATCATCCGCCGAGTCTGGATTGGAGGAGAAAATGAAGGAGGAAAATGGAAAGGGAGGAAGAGGCGAAGGAGGAAAATTAAGAGTGCTGAAAATATCGCGGAGGAATATGAACAAAGAGGTTCGTGAAAGGAACAAAGAATTTAAGATTGATAAAAAAATTAGGAAAATGAAGATGAGGGCTAGTGAAATAAAGAGAGAATGGCCAGCTCGTTTTGATACCGGGAGGGGGAGAGAGTGCACTGATAAAGGGAAGGAGGAAAACGAAGATGATGACTGACACAATGAAGAAGAAAAACGAAAGTATTTTAAGAAAATGATAATGTACGAAAGGAAAATTGAGTAAGACGAAAAAGTAGGAAAACCAGGAATATTATGACTGGAATGAAATAAAAGAAAAGGAAATTTAACAACCGGTATCAGGGAAGGCAGAAGAGGGGAAAAGGAAGAATTAAAAGGAAGAATTAAAAGGAAGAATTAAAAGGGAGAAATCAAGGGAAAATGAAGGCACCAAAGGGACATAACGAGTTGAGAAGGCAGAGAAAAATAAAGAAACAGTGCTAGGTGAGAAGGAATGTAAAGGTTGTGAGAGGAATAAAGAATAAAAAAAATGATCTAAGTGTGGAAGAGGGAGATGAGTCAGGTAGGGAAGAGAATCTCAGGAAAACAGTGATAGGTTGGGACAAGATATAGAAAGGAAAAAAGAGAAAAAATGCAAGAACGAAATTCAAGTCACGCGGCAAAATGAAAAATAAACAAAAAAGTCGGATGGGGATATTTAGAAGGATAATAAAATCACTAAGAACCAAACAAGGAAAATTAAGCTTTGTGAGAAAAAAAATGAAGAGCGTCGTAAGATGGAAGACAGACCCATCACCGTGGAAGAGAAACTACCAAATAAGACGCAAAAACCCTAGATAAAGATTCAACGGAGAATTTACAAGATTATCAAAGCGACGGAGGGGTTGCCTTGCTACAAGGGACCACTGGACGGTCAAGTTGTGGGATTCCCATCAGTAGAGAGAGAGAGAGAGAGAGAGAGAGAGAGAGAGAGAGAGAGAGAGAGAGAGAGAGAGATTAACATATTCAACTCGAAGAAGTATATGAAGATGTTAAAGAACATATTTGCCGCTGAAGCGTTTGAACATGATAAACAAAACCTATGTCCTGAAAATTTCATAATAATCCAGGATTTATATAAAAGTCTAGAGTTAATAGATAGAATACCATATTAGTGTTCCGATAAATTTACTTAAGTAAACACTAACTGTAACATTTCTCTTTGGTGTCTACGCATATCAAAGACTTCAAATATCGTAGCAGTGATGAAATAGAATGGTGATCAAAGTATAATGATACGGGACGCCTTAAAACAAGGACAAAATGCGCCTAAGTTTCTTCGGCGCAATCGAGTTTTCTGTACATCGTATAATCAAGGCCACCGAAAACAGATCTATCTTTCGGTAGTCTCGGTATAGTATAATGCTGTATGAGCCACGGCCCATTAAACTTTAACCACGGCCCGGTGGTGGCCTATCCTATATCGTTGCCAGAAGCACGATTATGGCTAACTTTAACCTTAAATAAAATAAAAACTACTCGGACTGGAGGGCTGCAATTTAGTGTGTTTGATGATTGGAGGGTGGATGATCAACGTACCAATTTGCAGCTCTCTAGCCTCAGTAGTTTTTAAGATTTGAGGGCGGACAGAAAAAATGCGGACAGAAAAAAGTGAGGACTGACAGACAAAGCCGGCACAATAGTTTTCTTTTCAGAAAACTAAAATTGATATATTTATGGAGAATGTTTAGGGTGAATCGATGGAGAATGTCCGAGAATGTCCAAGATCGCCAATAAAATGTAATAATCAAGGAGAATGCCTTAAAGGATCGAGAAAACGTAATAAAGGGAAATGATTAGAGAAATATTCGTAAGATGGACAAATCTGATAATGTCACACGAATGACCTGACAGACTCACAGTCACCTCTTAATGTCGAGTGACACTTCGTCCTTCCGAAAGCCTCCGGTCTGCCAAAATTTTTCTTTTTTCTTATGAATCGTTGGACTAGATAAACACTCAAATATCATATTGTACATCGTAAATAACCTCCTCGAAGGGATGAATTCGATTTTGACTGAAAAATTTGATGATGCTTTTACTGATGTTTGTATGCGTGTGCGTCGGAGAGAGAGAGAGAGAGAGAGAGAGAGAGAGAGAGAGAGAGAGAGAGAGAGAGAGAGAGAGAGAGATCAACACAATGATACAAAATAAGTGATACTGTATGAAAAAGGATTATACAGGAAACAAACGTATATAGCACGATGAGTTGAATTATATTCTCCCTTAGGTAAACGTGGTAATTTAAACATTTTATATGAAATAAAGCCATTCATGGGACGTCTGGCGCCTAAGCTCCGTATCTCAAGAAGTACTCACAAAAAAAAAAACTTAAAGATAAAAAAATTAAAGATAAGATTCGCTCGCTCACACAAATAACCAAGACCATTATTTACTGAAAACGCCCAACCTCCTTCAATCAAAATTTCTCTCTTTCATGTTTTTTTTTTATACTCTGCATTTCATTCACCAGATATCACCTGTATGATCCTATAGGAACATGAATTTTGTACGACTTTTAAAATTGGTTTTACTGAGTTATATTATTATTATTATTATTATTATTATTATTATTATTATTATTATTATTATTATTATTGGCACTTTGCCTTTCGTGCATGGACATGGGGGAGAACGAATCCAAGAATATTTCGCTGGTCTGCAGGAGGCCAAATGGAATTAAATTTTTTTTTTGTCTCCTGATCATCCATTCAGACAAATGTTTTTCTTAGAGATTCACGGCGTCATTTTTGTTGGCTTGAAATTAAATGTCATACTGGGGTATGTTGAGCTTGAAGTGAACGTATCCCGTTCCTTATATGACTGTGAACTGTGTTCTAGTCAGGCTTTTCAGTCTTGCATAAGTCTGACATAATGATCGTGGACAAATAATTCATTTATTTTGAAATAGGTAATGCATTTCTATGCATGTTTCTGTGTACCTCGTAAACGCAGGTATCAGATAAATATGACAAATATGCTTATTATATAATAGATTCTGCAACGTTTATGTTGACTTATAATACATGATATAATTCATCGAGTATTATTTCATAAGTTATTACAATTATTGCAGATCGTGTTGCAATATTCATCTTTATGACATAATTTTATTACTACAAAACGGATCAAATCCCCATATAAGTTTATCCGTCTTGTAACACGCGAGTATTACATACTGTTACAGCCTTAATTTAGAAGTTTAAAAGCCAAAGCAGAGCCGACGGTTTTCTTGTTATTATTCTGGAAATGAAGCGTCTCAGTGGTTGATATATATATATATATATATATATATATATATATATATATATATACATATATATATATATATGCATATATATATATATATATATATACATATACATTATATATATATATATATATATATATATATATATATATATATATCTATATATGTAAATATATATATATATATATATATATATATATATATATATATATATATATATATTATATATATACATACATTTATATACATATATATGTATATATATATGTATATACATATATATCTACATATACATATATATATATATATACATTTATATACATATATATGTATATATATATGTATATACATACATATCTACACACACACACACACACACACACATATATATATATATATATATATATATATATATATATATACGTAAATATATATATATATATATATATATATATATATATATATATATATATATATATATATATATATATATATTTATAAATATTCTGCTGTTCGACCACCCTGCAGTATTTGAGTAGAAAAATAATCCAAAACCAAAGAAAAGACAAGGCCAGGGAAAAGCATTCTCTGTGGAAGGTAGAGAGGGCAGCTAGCTAGTTGTTATTGCTTTCAAAACTTAACAGTTCCTAGTGTCTTATATGTCATTATTAGGGGCCTAACCCACAGGGAGGGTTTTCACCAAGTCACTTCTAGTGAAGGTGGCCTTAAGCTTCCTTTTTCCATGTTCTATGCATTCGGCGATGTGTTTGTCAATTTTTCAGACTGCTGGGGACTACATACCAGCCTTGGGTACAAAACAACAGCCACCCTGATCTGACCTGTCCCAAGAGAGAGAGAGATTGACTGTCGTAGGAAGCCCACATTCATACTCCTACTGACCCTGTCCTTTGTCTGCTTTCTGTCATTGTTGCTTAAGTGAATAGCCAATATGCGTGTTGTTCAAGAATTCCGATTGTCAGTTGCACCGAGCAAACAGCCCACGTAAACAGTAAATCTGAAATTGACAAATATTGCTGATTGTTGGCAACTCTTCTTCTGTACTTCTTTTCCATTTTTTCCCCCTTCAGCCACCATTTATGAGAGAACCTGGTATAACCATATTTCTTTTATGAAGTCTAGTTTGGGAATAATGAACATTGCCTAGTGAAATTGCATAAGGTATTCCTGTGCAGTGAGTAGAAATTAGGGAAAGTCAAGTGTAAGTAACAATTCAGGCAAGCTTTGGATCCTGAGCCCATTGTTTGGAAGAGAAATAGCCTTTACCAATACTAAACTTCGTTCAGTAGTCGTTAATATACGAGCTGTTGCGTTATACTTTAACTGAAGCAGGGAAATTTGACCATCTCCGACGTTGACTAAGTGGTTCATGTAAATTCCCTTGCTATACAGCACATTCTTTCTTTGTTGGGAATAGGTGGGTAATGAAGGGGGTTTGATGTAATTCATTTGTTACAGAAATAATCCAATTATTCAATCATAGTTTTGACTGGCGACCTAATCCAATTAAGTAATTGTCTGTCTCTTGGGGGTAACTTTTAGCTTCAATTGGCAGTTTATGAGTGTCTTTGGCAGAGCAGGGCTGCATAAATTACAGTAATTAATTAAAAAACTCATCAGCCAAAGCCCACACATAACAATATATATACATATATATATATGTGAATATATATGTATATATATGTGTGTATATATAAATATATACATAATATATATATATATATATATATATATATATATATATATATATATATATATATATATATATAAAATACATATTATATATGTATATATATATATATATATATATATATATATATATATATATATATATATATATATATATATATATATATATATATATAATATATGTATGTATGTATGCGTTTGCATACACATACAAATACCTATATTCGTATGTATATATATATATATATATATATATATATATATATATATATATATATATATATATATATATATATATAATCAAAACCGATCCTTATCCTCGAGAAAGAAGACGAAGAGACAAAAAAACAAAACATGACGAGAAAAATGTGAAAGCGAACCTAACAAGGTGATGGTCCAAGAATTTTCATCCTGCTTTATTTTCCTTAAGTCAATAAGTCTCACAGAATGATGATATCGCAACGGCAATGAAACTGATTGCAAATCCCCACACGCCCCTTTCACTCCGTTAGACGTCGGGTTGTGCAGTTAGACAATGCGTTTATATTTATCTTATTTAATTTTTTGTTTCTGTTTACTTAATGCAGTGTCTCCGTTTGTTTGTGGGACTTATCCAGCCTTCAAAGGAGCGATGCACCCAAATTTGGAAAAGCTCACCTTTTGCTGTTCTTCGTGATGGATCTGAGGCAAGAAAGTTTTGCAGTGCATATTTTTTCTTACGCGAAATGCTAACACATTCCCGTTCTATAAATGACTCTTGATGACTGGAAGACTATATGCTGTTATGCCTCCCTGTTTACTTGGAATTCATTATGTTTAGTTTTCCGGCAGGGTTTGTCTACTACCTTAGTTGTAGCAACGCTAGTATTCTAGTTCAATCAGTCAGTCAGTCATCTTTCATCAAGAAATGCAAGGCTATTATAATCTCTAGAGTCAATTACCTCGATGATATCAACCCCGCCGAGGTTAAATTGTGCAATACGGTATACCTTACATTCGCCACGATTCAACCCTCTCAACTTTTCTCTTCGCAAACAAAAATTTTCATTCCTGATCTAATAAGCACACAGTTACCTTTATTTTCCTTCTACATGTTGAGTTAGATTTCAGTTTTCCACTTGTTTCGTTTCTTTGCCAGGCAAGGAAAGCCACGCAATCTTCCCTTTTCACAGAAGACATTCAGACAAAATATATTTATTAAGGTTGCTTGATGAAAAAGGCGAGGTGAGAACCACCGATTCATCATTTCGATAGATCCTTAGATATTTGGAAATAAGCTACAGACATCGGATAATCCCCATTCATGAAAGTATTGGAAAACGTCTTTTGAAAATTATTTTTTGCTATCTTTCACTAAGATTGGACCCCGCTGTGCATTAAGAAAATAAACGTGTACCTCGTAAACATGGATGGCATTTTTTCAGAAAGGAAAGTTTTATCAAGAACATCTTTGGTAATTCAATGTTGAGAAGGAAATTTTAATCTACATTTCATGCTATATATATATATATATATATATATATATATATATATATATATATATATATATATATATATATATATTATATGTGTGTGTATGTATAAACTGTAAATATAAATATAAATATATATATATATATATATATATATATATATATATATATATATATATATATATATATTTATATATATATATGTGTGTGTGTGTGTGTAGGATTTTTATTTAACACACGTGTGCATGTGTACATATAGTAGAAATGCACGCATACATACATAGAAACTAA
>NC_089783.1:13496781-13501781 GCF_040412425.1 Macrobrachium rosenbergii | reverse complement strand
ATTTCTAGTCAGAGGCAGCAAATATAAAAATGCCGATGGACTCCAATTTAGTGATGACCAGCAAAGGATAAGGATTTATTTAATTACTGAATTAATTATGGCACAATCGTAATGGCGGCGGCCGGCGTAGACATTTATGACTGGATTTATTTATTCGTAATGTTATGACGTACAATGTTAGGCACATACGATTTTCTGAAAGGATGACGGTAGGACTCTGTTGAAATGACCATATTTCACGCAAATATTTAAACAGGGGCCTTTGAACTCTCAAGATTATATATATATATATATATATATATATATATATATATATATATATATATATATATATATATAATATATATATATATATATATATATATATATATATATATATATATATATATATATATATAATTTGTATTAAATGACATTTGAAAATATGAAAGATTATTAAATACTGATGGTATCATCCCGCATTGCGATCAGCATATGGAGAAAATTCAGTACGAAGGGAATAAAACAGGCAATAAGAAGGAGGAGAAATTTTGTTATGCAAAGTGGGAGAGAATAAAATAGACAGAGGAACCATTTATGAGAAATCTAATATTGAGGTGTAGTTGAAAAGGCCTCGTATTCCTTATGTGGAAAAATTTGTGTCTGGACTGCGATCCGATTTAGGTCGACAGATACTCAAGCACTATTTGAACTATTGTAGAGGTTAGACGCCTCTTGACCAAAATCTCTAACAGAAAACATTCAATACGGAAATAATGATGTAAATGAGAGCCAAACTCTAAAAAAAAAAACAATAAAGAAAAATGATTCTATGAACTTGTTAGACTGAGTATACGGATGCTGATCTTACTGATATCATCTTCAAGGAACAAATTCGGACACTCGCTACAAGAAAAATGTCGTGAGAAAACGAGGCTATTTTTGCCTTAACGTCACTTTTCACATTTAAAAGGTTTATAATCCACCTTCTCAGATTAGCGACTCAGTAAAAGATTCCTTTAAGAATTACAAGGACATCTGACTAGGATATCCTCTACAATTAGCATTAGATTGTGACAGGAGCTCCTTATGCAGATTTGTCCTCCCATGTCTCTCGTCAACCTGGGATGTAGGCTAATAGACAGAGGTGTTCGAGTGAATTCGTTTCTTCTGACCCATGACCTCGGTATCTGTTAACACGGACAACTGCTAATTATTCTGCCTCACAGCAAGCAATCGTGACAAGACGGGCATCTTATCTTTATCTAGCCAAATAGGCTTCTAGCATTTTGGCTGTCTTGAGTTGGTCCATTCGCATTAAAATATTATGACCCAAGTATTAACAGGAAATCTCCGAGACTTTGAACTTAATACAGTTTATCACTCTGGATAAGAGCTGTGGAGTGTCAACATTAGTAACAACAGTGAACATTTTCTTGCTTTTGGTGATGTATTACTTTTCTTTCTAGAATGACATTCTTCAAAGATGCAAATATTCCACCAAGAAAGTTTTGAGAACAATCTTATTTTGGATGTAGCTTATAGTGTCTTTCTGTCAAAAAAAAAAAAAAAATATGAATTGGATCATCTAAACCTTATTTTAAATAGAAGCGTTCCTTCATGCTTTAACTCGGTAATGTTACCTCGAAACGGATAGTTATAGAAACTTCACTCAAATTTGAATTTAGAAGTCAAACGGTACACTACTCCAACAGTGGAAATGACAATGTTTTGTTATTAACACTAAGGATCGATAAACTGGGAAGAGTTCTACGTCTGACATCTGAATTTTTTTCGTAAGAATCAACGTAAAAAGATTAGGAGAAATTATATTTAGCTTATACATAGTTTATGGTAGAGAAGAAACGCTTGTATGGCCGAAAGTATATTTATAAGAGTGCCATTTAGCAATTTCTTTGTTCTCTGGATGACAAAACTAATCAAAAGTAACCTAAATCTAGCAGCAAAGAAGTCAGATAACAACAATGAGATCTTATTCCTCGTAGATAATTTCGTGTCAACACTGAATTAGCAGAAATGGCGAATAAGGATACTCTCAGTTCTGGAGTTCGAAAATACGACACCATTTCGTTGGGTCTGTCGACTGTCGCCAGACAATTACGAGACTTGTTCTTGGTGTTGAACGCAGTTCATCTTCCAGATGCTCTAAGTTTCGCGAAATTGATCATTTTCATAATTTCAGACACGAAAAATGAACAGTGAGGCAAACTGGGTACACACTGTAATGGGTCTTGGTTTCGTCCCTTCAAATTCTTCAGTCCCATTCCCATTTGTGTTTGTAATATAGTTCAAATAATTTTTATTTTATATCGTTATGAACTATTCAAAAGAATCGTGAAAATAAGTACCCGAACATGCACTTAAAATTGCTAGCTTAAGAGAACACGCTAAAGTTTTATTAGTTGTCGTGTAACTTTACATCGCTCGAAATGTAGGAAAACATTTAAAAAAAATTTAAGAATATTACTTTAGCTATTAAAGTTTGAAGATGGTTACAGTTCCTCCGCTTCTATAAGTGTATGTGAGTGCGCTAACGAGATAATATATCAAGAACAAGTGAATATAGCTTAATAAAATTTACCGCACAAATTCGTCAGGCGATCTTCTTGAGTTGATTAGCTTTTAAAAGCAATTTGCAAAGGCCTGAGATACGTAGTCATGGCAACAATCCAATCCATTACAGAAGTAATTGATTTCCGGCAGCTTAAAAGCTTCATTATAGGTTACAGTTACACGTTTGTTACAGGTCCTATGCTTATTGGTCACAAATAATAAATGTATGGATTAATTGGTCTCAATCAACTGATTTAGTGTTAAACTTATTTTTTTAACTAAGAGGTCTTGATTACCATAAAAGAGCACTACTTACCCATCAGGTATACACACGCATTCACACAAGTTTAAATACAATTACAAAAAACATTCGTAATTACAGGAAATTTTTTAACATTACACACATTATATTTCGAAACATGAAATCCAAAATAATAAATAAAATATGTCAACCTCTATTATAAAAAAAATCATTGTTATCTCAAGCTATTATTTATGCTCATAAAAATAATGATGCTCGTAAATGAAAGCAGGGAGGTTTGCCCTGTCGAATCAAAATGCCCCCCCCCCACTCCCCCGGGGATGGGCGCATGTCACCGAGAGAGCTCTTGTCCTTCTCTTAACGTAATGAAATACCAAATGTACTTTGGTATTCTAGGCACTAAACTTTGGAAGGTCAGACTGTATCTTCAAATGTCAAACTAAATTAAAAGCATCGAAGAATATTGGCAATATAACTCGCCCTCTCTTTCTCTCTCTCTCTCTCTCTCTCTCTCTCTCTCTCTCTCTCTCTCTCTCTCTCTCTCTCTCTCTCTCTCTCTCTCTCTCTCTCCCTGCAGCTGCTGCCTTTTATGCACGGTAAAATTATTCCGAAATTAAGATACTAATGTGAAATTGTCCGGTTTTTCAATTAATGTTTTCGCCAAAAACTCATTTCGACGAAAGAAAACATCTATTATATACATTGCAAATGAACAACAAAATTCTCTTGTTTTTATGACCGTGGCCTATATTAATGCAACGTCCTTTATGTTTATGGAAATTTTTACGAAAATAAATGTCATTCTCTGAAAATATTTGTCTACATCTTTGGCGAAATGAACCTGTTATGGACAAATGTAGCCTTGAGCGTGAATTTCTATTGTGCAATGTGCAGGAGGAAATAGATACAAGTAGTGATCATTCAATTACCAGAGCATAGTAATGTCCTTACCGTCCATGTTAGGAATACTGTTGTTATATCTCGTGTGATTTTTTTGCTGGTCTCTCTTTTGGATTGTTGACTAGAACACGATTTGTTTAAATTACGATGCTGTCTCTCGCGTCTTCCGTAAACTCTCTTTTTAAACGAAAATAATGTTGTGTCTCTTTCTACTGGTACTTTTTCTGACCATATTCCTGTTAGATCAAGAACAGACACCCTTTTCCTCTCAGGCTGTCACGTAACACCTGTCCAGTCTTCATACCCCAAAGCTATTCTATGCATATACGATTCTTCCAACTGCCTCTGATTTTTTCTCCTTAAAGATATGTTGTGGAGACCGTCCCAGTTTTTACCTTTCTGGATTCTTATACACTCCTCTCTTCTAAGAGGCGGCTTTACTGATTTTTCTTTTTTTCTTTCTCTCTTTCATTAGGTTGGGGTTATTGTTCGCCCACTTTTTGTGGTTTTTAAATCAGAAGTGCTAATTGTCAAGAAAAACTTATATCTCCTAACCACAAGGTCGAAAAATGACTATACGTAACATTATCACTGATAACATTTGTATTACGATCCCTTTCAGAAAGATACTCTCTATACATGCTTGGTTTGTTCATGAGACGCTTCTAAAGTTCCTTAACCTTCCTCCCTCCCTCCTGTCCGTTCAGAGAAATATCATGGCCTCATTAGCACGAATGAAAGCACGAAAGCACGAGAGCACGAAAGCGATAAACCTCTCTGATGGAAGCAAGCGGCAAAATAACTTAAGTCGCCGAAGATAAAGATTACACATCGCCGACCGATAGAAGAGTCACGCGACTCGGAATTCTTTTTTTCACTAATTGGCAACCGCTTTCAACTGCAATTGCCAGTGTTGTAATTAAGAGTATATCGCGTCAAATCGGAACTCGCGTTTGTAGGGCATTAATTTCTCTCTCTTGCGCGCGCGTATCTTCCGAGAAAAATCTTATCAATTATAAAAAAAATAAAAGGCTGAAAATTGTTATCTTCTTTAATTTATGATACACGAAAGATAACTTTGTTAGAGTTCGTTATTTTATTTTTCCTTTTTACTTTCTTTTCAACGATATGTAATTACTGGCTTAATATTGGAAAGGTCCCATTTTATAATGTCAAGAAATATATAAATAAAAAAGACTGAATAAATATAAAACGAAAATGATAATAATGGAAATAAAATTTAGAGAATTTCGAAAATAAAACATATGAAAGGTACGTCCACTGT
>NC_089783.1:13484281-13494281 GCF_040412425.1 Macrobrachium rosenbergii | reverse complement strand
TCTTGCAGTTAGCCATACACGGGGGCGAGTGATACAAGTCGCTGAGAGGTCACCCTTCACCCTTCCACCCAGATGTCCACACCAGACTCCTGACATGAACCCAGTACTGCAGTCCTCCTCAAACTCAGGCCCCAATATACAGTCCACCTCCAACTGCAGACCCAGTACTACAGTCATCCTCGAATGGACCTACCCAGGAACCTGAGTACGATATCACAAGTGTGAACGCCCGTGGTCATTCTAGGCCAGAGCCCTGCTAACCCTCACCCCCTTTTTAAGGTAAAGTATGAGTGGAGGCCTTTTCAGTCACGACAATTTGCCCTATTGAAGTGTTACTGAGTGCCAGTATTGTTTTCTCATCCTTGTGTCATTTGTTCAGTGCCTTTTTGCAGTGTTTCGTGTTCCAGTGTAAAGTGTTCAGTTATTTCTCGAGTCCTTGGCACCCTCAGTGCAGACTCGAGTCATATTCTGTGTTATATTTTTCCTTTACTGGCATGTAATGTGTAAATCTCTCTTACAGAGGGACCTATTCGCAGTGGACTCATCTTGGACTGTGCCTTGCCCTTATTCAAGACTCCAGTAGCAGATCTTCAGGCGTTCAAAGCCCTTTAACAATTCAATTACCCATTTTCCCTTCCAATGCTTTTCTTTTTTATAATATAATTCCTTAATTTATCCCAAGTGTTTACATAACATTTCCTTATGAAGTAGAGCCTTCAGCCCCTAACATCACCCCTTTTCTTTGATTTTTACAATTTCCCTTTACATAAGTCAGAACTCCAAGGCCAAATAAACAAAGTTTCTGTTGCCAGCCTGTAAAAATCTCTAGAAATCATATAACCCCAGGGAAATTCGTAAAAATGACGACCTTCCCATAGATCTCGTTTTGCAGTTGCATTTCCCCCTCTAGTGTTTTGTTGCATTTGCAACTCGCCAGATCAGCTACTAGCAAAGCTAAGCTGGGTGCGAGACAAATTCCGAACCTTGTATCAAGAGCACAGACCAAGAGAGTTTCACATAAGTGATGTGTTTATTTTAGCAAAATTTTTTTTTATTTTACAACCGTGACTGTTCCAAGGAAATTAGGGAATTAGGGACGCATGTACCCACAGAGAGAGAACAGCCGTATTAGTTTCGTAATGCATGCCCTTTTCAGGATAGGCAAATAGGAAATAATAAGTGCTAACCATTTTTGTTTGAGGAATAGTGCAAAATTCCCCTGTGTTAAAATCTTTGCCAGTTTTCTGTTCGAGGAATAGTGCGACAGAAATTCCTCCGTGTTCAATGTTACTTCGCATTTCGGATTGGCGAATTGCATTGCTGAAATACGCTCTCTCAGAATAGCTAGGACTCAGGTATTAGGAAAGCAAAATTCTGTCATCCCAGGAAATTCCCCGTAGTCAGAAGACCAGACGGTGTTGTGGAAACAATAGGCTCATTCAACCAGTATCTAAAAATAGCCACAGCGGTGGGAGCCAGATGACCTTTGCCCTCCCCCCTCCCCTCCCCGCGTGTCTACCCATTCTTCATCCATTCCCGAGCAGTTTGTTGCTTCAGAGTTGTTCCTACTCGGGCTACCCTCAGCAAAAATTTTTTTTTCTTTTTCTTAGAATAAATCCTAAGTCCTACGGGACGCCCAAACTCTCACGCCTAAAAAGACGCCCAAACTCCATGCCCCATGGGATGCCCAAATTCTCAAGTCTTATGAGAAGCCCCAAATCCTAAGTCCTACGGGACGCCCAAATTCTCACGTCTTGAGAGACTCCTAAACCTAAGTCCTACGGGATGCCCAAACACGTCTTAAGAGACACCTAAATCCTAAGTCCTAGGGGACACTCAAACTCTCAAGTCTTACGAGACGCCCCAAATCCTAAGTCCTATGGGACGCCCAAATTCTCACGTCTTATGAGACGCCTAAATCCCAAGTCCTACGGGACGCCCAAACACGTCTTACAGGATGCCCAAATTCTCAGTCTTACAAGACGCCTAAATCCTAAGTCCTATAGGACGCCAAAACTCTCACGTCTTACAAGATGCCCCAAAATCCTAAGTCCTACGGGACGGCCAAATTCTCAGCCTTATGAGATGCCCAAATCCACGTCCTTCATGACGCCCATTCCAAGTCCTTCATGACGCCCATTCCACGTCCTTGTGACGCCCATTCCATGTCCATTGTGACGCCCACCACGTCCTCGTGACACCAATTCCACGTCCTTTGTGACGCCCATTCCACATCCTTCATGACGCCCATTCCGTGTCCTCATGACACTCATTCCATGTCCATTGTGACGCCCACCACGTCCTCGTGACGCCAATTCCACGTCCTTTGTGACTCCCACATCCTTTGTGACACCCATCAAGTCCTTTGTGACACCCATTCCACGTCCTTCGTAACGCCTATTCCACGTCCTTTGTGATGCCCACCATGTCCTTCATGATGCCCATTCCATGTCCTTTGTGACGCCCACCACGTCCTCGTGACGCCAATTCCATGTCCTTTGTGATGCCCATGTCCATTGTGACGCCCCCCACGCCCTCATGACACCAATTCCATGTCCTTTGTGACGCCCACCACGTCCCTAGGGGCGTCCATCCAAGTTCTAAATACTCTGTCTCCGTGATACCCGGCCGAGGCCATGCGAGAGATAAAATATATTTTAACTTTAAATTGGTTCCCGGACCCATTTAGTTATTTCTTTGCATTGGACAAGTAAATTTGTCAATATGCCAGCTACAAGAGCCCACCACAATGAGTTCTACATGCAGGCAGGAAATGACCTGGGAATGTCGGGTCAAGAATTACGGGACTGGGTCCAGGGGCAACATGATACTGTGAAGGCAGAGGGAGAGAGGCAGAGAGAATCGCCCGGGAGAGAAGAGAAGAGATAGAGAGGCAGAGAGAATCGCCCAGGAGAGAGAGAGAGAGAGAGAGAGAGAGAGAGAGAGAGAGAGAGAGAGAGAGAGAGAGAGAGAGAGAGGCAGAAAGATCCGCTGGGAGAAGAGAGAGGAGGCAGGAAGAATTGCCCAGGAGAGGAGAGAAGAAATGGCGAGGCAGGAGAAAGAGAAAGAAAGAGAGGAACGAGAATGACAACGTGCTCATGAACTCCAAATGGTAGCCCAGCAGAATGCTGCCCCCCGGCCCCCGCTTGTGGCAGGGATGAGCGCCCTCAGCCAAGCCTACTCCTTCATGCCCAAGAAGACAGAAGCAGAACCTGAAGTATGGCTTGAGAGGGTCAAAAGAGCCCTGGAGTGCTGCACCCTCTCCCCAGCTGAACTCTCCCTTGTTCTCATTAAATTCCTGGGAGGAAAGGCACTCGTTGCCTACCACACCCTTTCGGTGGAAGGGAGGGGCGATTGGAAAGCTGTGCGCCAAGCTGTCACCAAGGTGTATGGGATTACCCCTGAGCGCCGGAGGAGGCACTGGGGAGGGCAGACAAGAGACACAGGACAGACGTGGTCTGACTGGGCTCACCACTGCACAAGAGACCCCAATTGACCTAGTCACCAACACATTAAAATTATCAACATCCCGATCTGTCCCTTTTTTTACCTGGGACAATCATTCAGAAGGCACAGTCAATAAGGTCGAGGATGAGAGGCTGACGGTCACTCCCTTAAGCAGCTTAGTTCAACTAAGCTGCTTAAGAAAACCATTCCGAAGGCAGATTGAGTTGGCTGGATTGTCTTTCCGCAGGAATACCTTGGGGAATACAAGCAGATGGCTGGAACACCTGGACAAGTGACACATCCTTAGCCCGCTACCATGTGGGCCCATTACTGGGGCCCCTACTCTAGACAAAGGCCTTAAAAGGGGCCTTGGACAGAGACATCTTGCAGTTAGCCATACACGGGGGCGAGTGATACAAGTCGCTGAGAGGTCACCCTTCACCCTTCCACCCAGATGTCCACACCAGACTCCTGACTTGAACCCAGTACTACAGTCCTCCTCAAACTCAGGCGCCAATGTACAGTCCACCTCCAACCGCAGACCCAGTACTACAGTCATCCTCGAAAAGACCTACCCAGGAACCTGAGTACAATGCCACGTGTGTGAACGCCCGTCGTCATTCTAGGCCAGAGCCCCGCTAACCCTCCCCACAACTTTTAAGGTCAAGTATGAGTGGAGGCCTTTTCAGTCACGACAAATTGCCCTTTTGAAGTGTTACCGAGTGCAAGTATTGTTTTCTCATCCTTATGTCATTTGTTCAATGCCTTTTGCAGTGTTTCGTGTTCCAGTGTGAGGTGTTCAGTTATTCTTTGAGTCCTTGGCACCCTCAGTGCAGACTCGAGTCATATTCTGTGTTATATTTTTCCTTTACTGGCGTGTAATGTGTAAATCTCTCTTGCAGAGGGACCTATTCGCAGTGGACTCATCTTGGACTGTACCTTGCCCTTATTCAAGACTCCTGTAGCAGGATTTTCAAGCGTTGCAAGCCCTTTAACAATTCAATTACCCATTTGCCCTTCTAATGCTTTTCTTTTGTAAATATATTTCCTTAATTTATCCCAAGTGTTTACGTAACATTTCCTCATGAAATAAAGCCTTCAGCTCCTAAAATCACCCCTTTTTCTTTGTTTTTTTACGATTTCCCTTTACGTAAGTCAAAACTCCAAGGCCAAATAAATAAAGTTTCCGTTGCCGGCCTGTAAAAATCTCTAGAAATCATATAACCCCAAGGAAAGTTGTAAATATACATACATACATACATATATATATATATATATATATATATATATATATATATATATATATATATATATATATATATATATATATATATATACATATATATAAATATAAAATTTATATACACACATATGTTTCCCGGAAAAAATAAATTAATTTTCATGTTCTCATGCTCTACACTATTTTAAAGAGGTCGAAATAAAATTCATCTATCTTATCAGACCAGTAATTAAAAAAAAATATATGCTTACAAAAATAAATCAAGCATGGATAGAAACCATAATGACGACGTACAAGTCCTGCCGCGACATATGCCTGGATTAAAGAAAAAACAGAAACAGCTACTTCTTCTAAATTGAATGATAATAATGAGTATATGAAACAATTGCACTGATAATGTATATGATATTTCTGTCCCGATGTATGCAACACAATGCATTAGTTTCTGATGTTGGGATAATTCATTATTGAGTTCTGACGATCCGTAACCCTGTGACAATGCCGAGGTTCGGAATGAGATTTTGAGGAAGGAAAAGTTTGACTTGACTTTTAATTATGACAAAACTCCGCGTTGTGTGGCCGTTGGAAATAGTTTTAATTTCAATAGTAATACTTCTCATGGTGGGATATTTGGTTAATGTGTCTCGCGTCGAATAGTTAGTTAATGTTTTGTTAATGAACGAGTCTCATGTTGAACAGCTCACTCGCTGTTTATTACTTTTAAGAATGATCTGATGCTGAATGCGTGGGTTTTACTGATTGCTTTCAAGATCTAATGAATGTTTTAAACTGAGGTTATTAAGAAAGGTGTTTCAGGATGAATGTTTAATCAATATTCCTCTAAGGTATGTTTTAAGCTAAAATGAGGATTAAAATTTTTCCTAAGTTCATGAGTTAACGAAAGTTTCTCATGTTGAAATGAATTTTCCTCATGATAAATAGATACCGAATATTCTACACTTTGAATGCTTGAATAAATATTTTCCAGAATAAAACTTTGTCGAAATTCATAGTTCTTATGTTACAAAACATAAAAAATTAGTAATTTCAAGTCGAAAGTTAATGAAAGCTTCTAACGAATAGCAGATACTGTACTTTTTATCCTGAACATTTACTTTTCATAAAAAATTACCAAATGTAGAGAGAGAGAGAGAGAGAGAGAGAGAGAGAGAGAGAGAGAGAGAGAGAGAGGATTTTTCATGAATTTTCGAAAAACGCAATCCAATAAGATTTCTTCTAATTAGGAAAAAACTTCATTTCTCACGAGTATCGCTTTTGTTTTGCATACATTCAAATTTACAACATGAACAATGTGGAAATTTCAAGAAAGTAATCTTGCCTAATTTATTTTGTTGGTACTACGGTTTAAATACGAAGTGTAATGAACAATGGCTTTTTTTGAGAGAGAGAGAGAGAGAGAGAGAGAGAGAGAGAGAGAGAGAGAGAGAGAGGGGGGGGGGCGACACTCAACTGAAAATATTCATTGTTTTTGTCTCTCACTATGTCCGTGAGATTCCTCATAATTAATGACAGCAGCTATGTACAAAAAACGCTTATGTAAAAATGTCAAGAACAAAAACACAATACTTTGCTTCATATTTTCCCGTGGCCGAGTACATGGCTTTATCAGTCCGTTAATGCCTACCACTGCTGGTTTAATGGGCCCTTCGATAAAGCCAACGTTAAGAGCGAGAGATTTCTGACTTTTCTTTCCGTGTAGGACAGGCGGGGCATTGATCTCTAGCTAAATTAAGTGGAATAGTGCTAGTTACATGGCTGAGTGAGTGAGTGCTACTGAGGAGCAGAAAAACTAGGGCAGACACTGCTGCTGATTATGTCTTCTTTAGATCGAGGTCGATCTGCTGAGAGAACACATTCTTAACAGACAACGATTATGATGGTAGCGATCTCATCCTAAGAGATTTGTTGCTTTCTGGAGGCAATTTTTCGTGAGGGAAACGTTTGGTAAAAATAAAATGTATATTTATATTTTATGTATATATGTATGTGTGTGTGCGTGTGTGTATGTATGCGTGTGCGTTTGTTTCTGTGTGCTTTTTAAGATCTATACATTAATTATTTATACCTATACGACGTATACGGGCTGCAAACCACCCATAAAATAAAAAAAACTGACATCTATCTAACTGTATACATCCAATTACATTTATATAAATAAATAAATAAATAAATAAATACTATATATGTATATATACCGTGTATATATATATATATATATATATATATATATATATATATATATATATATATATATATATATATATATATATACATATATATACATATATATATATATATATATATATATATATATATATATATATATATATATATATATATATATATATATATATATATATATATATATATATATATATATATACACCGATACACCGTACATATGCTATGTGTATAATCTCTGCTCCTATCGTCCATCCCTTTCAAAAGCCTTTTTTTTTGTAATCCTTTATTTAGAACCCTAACCGTTAGTGGCAGATCAAAGAGCCACCATTATCGGCGCATCTCCATCTCGGGTCATTTGGATCAGCTTCGCCTCTTTGTGCAGCCGCCGTAATCGGGATCTATGGACCAGCCAATCCATAAACTAGAACATTTGATAGGTGATGACCAGCACGTATCGCTAGTCATTAGGCCTCGCAGATATGATTAGAGAGCGATAGAGATCTGGTTCCTGACTGCTATGATGAGCACCAATCGATTCTCATTTGTTTTTGAAATGCCGCTTACCGTGTCTGTCCTCGGTGGGACCCTTTGTAAGCTGGAACCTGACGTTCGTTCCAGGGTGGATTTTGAGTTGAGTTTGCAATATATTTCGAGAGGTTGATTTTTTGTTGGTGTTGAAGTAAATAACGTCATGGAAGATAGAAGATAAAGTTCTGTAAATTCAAGGTTTCGAAACAATACGTCAGAGTTTCAAAGTTCGTTGTCAAAATTTACCCCACCATCGTCAAGTAGTCTCATTTTGACTAAAGAAGATCAAGAAATATGGAAACACAAATCATGAAAAAAAAGATGAATTGCACTCAACTGAATCGAACATAGAATTTAGGCCAAAGGCCAAGCACTGGGACCTATGAGGTCATTCAGCGCTGAAACGGAAATTGACAGTAATAGGTTTGAAAAGTGTAACAGGAGGAAAACCTAGCAGTTGCATTATGAATCAATTGTTAGGAGAGGGTGAAAAGTAAGATGGAAGAAAGAGAATATGAAAGGAGGTACGGTAAAAGGAATGAAAGGGGTTGCGGCCAGTGGCCGAAGACATGCTGCAAAGAACCTCAAGTAATGCCTACAGTGCACCGCATGAGGTGCACTGACAGCACTACCCACCTACGGAGTGAAGAAACGTTGGAAATATATGCACAACCTCTGGGAGAATTAATGTTTGTAACGCTATTTGTGAATGGAAAAGCATGTATATCTTTCAGGAGAATTCAGTGTAATTTTTTTAAGCCAAGTGCGAAGGAATGAGGAAAGAAAACGTCTACTTTGAGCCTAATCTTCAAAAAGCGAAGTGTCAAGAAAAATTAAGTTATAAACAAGTAAAAAATGCGCCGAAGTTTCTCCAGCGCAATCGAGTTTTCTGTACAGCGTATAATCAAGGCCACCAAAAACAGATCGAACTTATGGTGGTCTCGGTATGATGCTGTACGAGCCGCGGCCCATGAATCTTTTAATCAAGGCCCGGTGGTGTCCTGTCCTATATCGTTGCCGGATGCACGATTATGGCTACCTTTAACCTTAAATAAGATAAAAACTACCGAGGCTAGAGGGCTTCAATTTGGTTTCTTTGATGACTGGAGGCTGGGTGATCAGTACCAATTTACAGTTCTCTAACCTCAGTAGTTTTTAAGATCTGAGGGCGGACGGACAAACAAAGCCGGCACAATAGTTTTCTTTTACGGAAAACTGAAAAGTGATGTCATAGCAGACTTCAGCATTTATATACAAACCCGAGAATCGAAAATGAAGGTTGAACGACTTGAGGGGAAGGAAGTGGTAGTAGTGCTGTCGTGACTTACGCTGGTTTGTAGTGGAGGATTTTTTCAGTATTTTTCACGAAAAAGGCCTACGTAGTTTCAACACCTTCGGGAACTGATCTTACTGTTATTTGGTAAAAAAGCAATACTTGGGTAAAAGAAAAAGAACAGAAAAAACACACGCACGCACACACATAGAATAGAATAGAACAGAGTAGAATAGAATATAGAATTTGGGCCAAAGGCCAAGCACTGGGACCTATGAGGTCATTCAGCGCTGGAAGGGAAATTGAAAGAGAGAAAAGGTGTAACAGGTGGAAAACCTTGCAGCTGCACTATGAAATAATTGTTAGAGAAGGTGGAAAGTCAGCTGGAAAAAAAGAATACTTGAACGGAGGTACAGTAAAAGGAATGAAAGAGGTTGCAGCTAGGGGCCCAAAGGGACGCTCCATAGAACCTTAAGTTATGCCTACAGTGCACCGCGTGAGGTGCACTGATGGCGCTACCCCCCTACGGGGCACAATCTACATAGAGACAAGGCAAGAGTCACCGGGACATTCTTCTCCTGACTCTTGGGTTCAAGAAAAAAACTCTTTGTCTTGGAACGTGTCACAGCGTCAGTCGCGACGAGATCACGAAAGCTGATCTGGGAATTAATTTTCGATACCACGTAAGTTTACGTATGGAATTTAAATCGCAAATTCAGATTAACAATTAAGATCGCTACTTTCTCCTGACACGTATTCCATCTGATATTATGGGTTAGGCTCCTTTATTTTGTCTCCTCTCTTTACAGTTCGAGAGGATAGTCTCTTATTTCCTGGGTTCTTCTTTCTACTTCTTTGCTAAGCAAGGTATTTACTGGGAAGTAAATGTCACAGTGGTTCGAGACTTCTGAGAGAAGATCCCTCGTTACTACTCAAAATTCAGATTAAATTTGTCCTTCCCTTTCTTAGGTTGCTTCCAAAGTGGCTTTTCAATCGCCGCTCACACAAAACTTTCAAAATAATTATTCTTATAATGATTTTCATCTTAGTACATATTTTTTTCAAATACAACCTTTACGAAAACAATATAGAAAGGATCTCTCATATCAAACCCCATTTTCAACCCCAAAAAAAAGAAAAAACTTCAAAATACAGCTCTTAGTGAATGAATGAATGAATGAATGAATTAGAATTCAGGCCAAAGGTCAAGCGCTGAGACCTATGAGGTTATTCAGCGCTGAAACGGAAATTGACAGTAAAAGGTTTAAAAGGTGTAACAGGAGGAAAACCCAGCAGTTCCACTCTGA
>NC_089783.1:13469281-13479281 GCF_040412425.1 Macrobrachium rosenbergii | reverse complement strand
CGGAGATTAGAACTCGCGGCCAGCAGAGTGCTAGCTGAGAACGGAACCCATTCGCAAAACGAGGAACTAGCAGATACCCAAAAAGCATATCATTAGTAAAAGGGAGGATCTTTTGACTGCTGGGCTATGTAACTGTTGTAATTTTACGTAGCAACTAAGAGAGACTGTCACTACCTAATGAATCATTTCACCTCAGTGAGGTGAAGATCACTTCGCTGAGACCATCCTGTTTACAATTACATGATATACATTTTGACAACAAACCGATCACTCGCATCGGTTGCTTTTTCCTCTCTCTCCCTCAACTAAGCTCGCAAAAGTCGACTAATCACCAGATATATAATTCACTGATAAGGTCTGAAGAAATATTCTGGATTCTTACGAAACGCACCCATTATCATTGCACCCTCGTCCCCTTCGGAGACCGGACGGTGGCTATTCAGTTATGAGAGAGAGAGAGAGAGAGAGAGAGAGAGAGAGAGAGAGAGAGAGAGAGAGAGAATATCTATTCAGTTTGAAAATGAAGAGGTAAACCAAGATGACATGATAATCTTAAAACGAGAAAAAAAAGTGAATTAATGAAAAATTAAGCAAATCATATACTATATTAATTTCATAATATTATCGCTGTTGTCAATACTGGTAATGATATGCTAAAGGCACAATAAACCTAAGCGAAAATTTCAAGTACTCAGACAAGTTAGGAGATGATACGAAGATATGTTTGAGAAAGGAGCAAGAAGACAGGTAATTAGAGGAAACGAAGTAAGGGAAAATTAATAAAAGACGAATTTTTAGGATAATAAAAATGCAAAGAATACATACGAACTACAAATAACAAGAAAATAATGCTGCCAATGAATGGTTAGTTAAAATAATACAGTATTCGAGAAGACCACATAATAAAGGCTTCCTACAAAGGAGAAAAAGCGAAAATAAAATTTTGTATGAAAGAAAAAAAAAACCGCGCAAACAACACTAAAAATAATCAAGACCCTGCTTATGAAAGAATAAAAATAAAACAAGACTCGCACTAAGGAAAAGAGAAAATTGGAGGCTGTGCGAGGCAGAAGAAGAAGAAGAAGAAGAAGAAGAAGAAGAAGAAGAAGAAGAAGAAGAAGAAGAAAGAATAGAAAAAATAGGACTGCGTGCGCTGAAAAGAACTGCCCTCGGACTGTCCGGGCAGTGCAGGCCAGAATTTACGACCTGCAAGCAGTCCGTTGACAGGCGAGGCGGCTATTGTCGGAGAGTTGACTTCAAGAACGAGATCACAACAATGATTAATAACTAGGAGTAATGGGTGATTAAGCACCAGGGAAATGAAGAAAATCGAGTGAGAAAAAGTCGCTATGAATGAACTTATTTAAGGCGGTCAGAAATGAACTTGAAAGAAAAAGATTGTGCGGGTGTTTCTGCCCTGAAATTCGAGTAAAATATAACTGTCGTTCCATTTATATTTGCAAATTATTTAAATGATAGGAATAAAAAAAGTGATTGAGATTTGTCCAATACTGGAGTGATTATCAATATTACAATCATGAAAAAAGAAAAAAGGTGCTTCAGCGTGATACGATTCCATAGGAAAACAAATGCCCTAAATGAATGAACTTATTCAATTCACATTGTAATATTATTACAGTGTTAAAGTTAAAACTAATAATTACGCGTTACCTTTTCCCTAGATGAAATCTGACGGGCTAATTCCATTTTTTTTAGTACGATTTCAAGAGCAATAAACAAATTTACTCAGGCACGAGAGCCATGTCCTCAGAGATGGCCCTAGATCCTTTAAAAGCTCCATAATGTATTAGTCCCTCGTTGGACCGGTCGGTATAATTCTCGGCTAGCACTCTGCTGGGCCTGCGTTCGAGACTCCGGCCGGCAAATGAAGAATTAGAGGAATTTATTTCTGGTGATAGAAATTCATTTCTGGTATAATGTGGTTCGGATTCCACAATTAAGCTGTAGGTCCCATTGCTAGGTAACCAATTGGTTCTTAGCCACGTAAAATAAGTCTAATCCTTCGGGCCAGTCCTAGGAGAGCTGTTAATCAGCTCAGTGGTCTGGTTAAACGAAGGTATACTAACTTTTTCCATAATGTATTACATAACTTTTATAATAGAGCACTGTTACTTCTACTTACACAAAATTTTTAATATCACCGTTTTGCAAAATGTATGTTCTTAGCAAGTTTTAAATTTATGTTTGAAATTTGAATCGATTCGAAGAAAAAGCAACAGTTTATCAGAAACAATAATTTACCATCGTGCTTATCCATTTTCGATTAATTCATCTGTCGTTTCATCTGTCTTCCTCTGCATATCTTCATGTTTCTGCTCTTTTAGGCATAAATGTATTGGAGATCACAATTGTTCAAAAAAGACATTCATAAAGACAAACTATTATTGTTCACACAAAATGTTCATGTTATTTTCTCCATAATTATTTTTAAGTCTCTTAATTTCCTTAAAAAATGTAAAACATCAACACTTTTTTCTACAACGGCTCCAAAGGTAATAAGCCTAATTTTCTGTGTCATTCCAACATTTTACAGGAATTCAATATGCAGTGGATTATTAAATCGTATGGTCAGTGGAAGATGATTTATTGGCAAAACCAAGATTAACTGATTTGCATATCTTGTAACAAACACCAAATACATGATTTACTGTAGACAATGATTTTGACCGTCAAAGACTTGGCGTTATATTTTTCTTCACTCCACCTTTTCGTAGAATTGTAAAACATAATTATTGACTAATTTAGATTTAAATAACAAGTGAAGGCAAACCAACAAATAGAGTCCATGCTACATACAGCTGAACTTTTGTACTACCAATGTTGGAAATTTGTTTCCTGGACGTAATTACTTGAAGTGGTCGGATCTTTTGCCTCGACCACGGTAATTATATTTCAAGTCATGGTCGGGAGATTTCTTTGAACAATCCTCAGAACATTTACCAACTGGTCGTCTTTCATAATTTCCATACTAGTCAGAAACTAACATTTTTTGGGGGGCACAGGATCTACTGTGCATCAATATTCTGTTGAGGTTAATGACATCAAGCTATATAGTACCACAGGTCTCCTTTTCCCCTAACTGTTGAACTGTAGAAATGTGGGACTGTAGAACAGCTTTACTGATAGTTATGTGGAATTTAACGCGTGTCTGTTAAAGAGAAGCCGCTTTCAAGTATCATGCCCCTTGGAAATGAATGTTCTTATTTCTCATTGCTCTATCTTTGTTCAGATATCTCTTTGTTAGTTTAAATCTACTTTATATTTTTTTCATTCATGATATTCTAATCTGTGAAAGCATGATTTACAAAGTCCATATGAATTTTAACACATTATGATTTATGGTAATAACAACTTGGAAGAAAAAGTTTGAATTAAATGAGGAGAATTGCATGCGACTGACTGCGCTTGGTAATGAGTACATAGCATCAGTTTCAGGACTTGAAGTGAAATGCCCTGAGTTCAGGGGGTCACGCCTTCGCTAGAATCGGACAGTACATGGCCCTTGGCGATCACAGTCGCTTGTTTCGTCGGTAATAAATTGACGTATATCCCTAGACAGGAGGTTTGTTGACGGGATATTCCAGACATTTCTGTCAGATCATCGACTAATTGCTTACGATGCCAAAGAGATGATTTTCCTCCAAAAGAAAATGGGAATACCGCCATGAATGTACAGAATAGCAATATTTCTATTGAATAAAAGAGAAAAGAAAGGAAATATCAATTTGTGATGCCTCATTATTTACCCGCTTATTTATTTCATCAATTCATTACTTTTATAGCTAAGCCAACTTTCAACACGTAAAACCCATCCCAACGAAAACGATAAACGAGCCTTCGTTACTTACCTAAATATTTATCTATTCTCTTATTCATTGCCCAGAGAAATGCCAGCTGCCCATACCCTAACCAAATACCGGCGAAAAGTTCAGACCTGGCATTCCCAAACATTGCAACTTTCTAATCCAAACGACTCCACATGGCTGATAATCGCACGTCAATCATCTTGTCATGATTGACATTCGTCCAGCACGTCGCACGCAGAAAGGAGATTTATTGCCATTGTGCGGCTGTGTTTGGAATGCGGTTTGCATGTTTTAATCTCAGCGCTGGGCTGCGGGGCAAACGCTGACTCTCCCCCGAGGAAGATACACTTGGTACAATGCGGAATATCTTGAGGTGTTTCCTATTTGACAGGTATTACTCCCAAAAGATTTTTTTGGGGAGTAAACAATGTATACTCAGTTTATTTTCTATTGAACAGAAATTTCAAAGAAGGATTTTTTTTGTATTCCTTTTCAGATAATATATATTCAGTTTTGTTTTTAAATGAGTAAAAATTTCAAGTAAAAATTTCCATTTTTTGTTGTATGTAAATAACATACACTCAGTTTATCTTCTATTGAATAGAAAATTCTGGGAATTTGGCTTTATATTTTTGATAAATAAACTCAGTTCTTTGTTCCAATGAAAAAAATATTCAGAAGATATCTTTTTATGCATACTATAAATCATAATATTTACTTTGATTTTCTATTCCTTCGAAAAGATTTCTGGATAAGCAGAACTTTCTAGATTTATGAAATGTTCACATAATTTTCCTTGCAGATCTTTTCCCATTAAAATTTAATGCTTAATTCTTTCTTTTGAAATATTTCTGGATAAGCACAAATTTCTTGATTTAAGTATCCTTGATATTTCTCCAGTTTTATTTGAAGTGTAAATTCTTAATGAGAACTGTTTCGAGAATATCTAATCTGCTCTTATAACCTTGTGATTTGGAAATTAAGGTGGATTTTGTTCTAGTCGGAAGCAATATCACCATTAAATATTTACTTAAAAAAATTCTTGTAAAAGGTGCTGTAATTCATATTTCGTTTGGGTCTAAGCATTTCAGAAATAAAAACTCCTGGTGAAGCTCTTCCCTTTAAGTAATCTCAAACATCTGATTTTTCATTTGACACAGTACTAAAAAACTGCAGAACAGAAAACTGGATCTGAGTATTCAAAACTAAACAAAATGCTTCTTTCTTAAACTATCCGCAATGGCCTTTTAAAATTTGATACTGTACCGGATATCATGGGAAAAAATTATTATAACAATAAAATACATCCAACAGACTAACAAACAAAATTTTTTTAAATCCCTAAAAAGATTTGTAAAATGAACAGATCTAAGCAAACATCGACCACCCGACAAAGGATCATAGGGTGAGAAGCAAGACTCATGGAACCTTCCTCCCGTTTGATGGACTCACAATACGTTGCCAAATAAGAAATTTGCATGTAATCATGTACAATGTTGTTTTGTTACTTTTCTTCTTGTGATGAAGATTAACGAAACGATGTGAAACAGAGAAAATGAATTCTTTTGTGATAAGTGTGCTAACGCCTACAAGCACGCGAGCATAGAATATTCAGTTCTGACTTCAACAAATGCAAAGAGTGGCCAAGTTTGTGTAAAAAAGCTACGTATTGACAGCTGATTTACATCGAGGAAGTTTAGGACCAGCTATTGCACGCAAAACCTCTTTGCTCAACAATGACAACCGGTTTCTGAGCAAGTATCATCGCCTTCACTATGACTGCTTAAGAGATAAGAAAAATAGAGTTACGAATGTGAAGATAATAGTACAGTACAATATAACATAAATTAAGTGTAGTTTTATTTTTTCTCAAACTGCTTAAAATGGTCAATTTACAAAACGGAGCTCAAAGTAACACCTCGAAATTAGAAGACAATCGAAAGAGGAAACATATTTGAAAACGACATTGCAAAACCAAATGAAATGATAATATGTGAAGGAAAAATGCTTCTCGTACCGAAATTTAGGAAAATAATGATACAAAGGTGATATTTCACCTAATGCAGAGTTGGCAACAATGGAAGGAACAGCGGAGACCTGGGAAGTACATGCGATAAATCCCAGATCCTGATCTAGGTTCTCAAGAAAAAAATAACATTTGAAGAAATGTAAGAGTCCTTTGACATGTGAGACTACCATGTTGCCCTCAAACAGAATCTGAAAATCCAGATTCTGTTTGGAAAGGTTTTTGAAGGTAGGATCCTTCTGTCAATGTGGTTGATGATGATTAAGCTGGCCTTATGCCAGCACTTGTAAATAAAATTGCATCCTTCTGATGCAAGGCTGTAGTGTAGAAATAATAGGTCTGCCAAAAATATGGATGCACTTACGAATATTCCATTTGAAAAGTGGCATTTTAGCTGCGCCTTGAAATTCTGCATGGAGCAGAAAATTTTTTTGCAAAAACATTATTTCGAAAGGCCTTAAGAATAAGTGTGTGAAGATTACAGGTAACCTGACTGATGGCAAACCAAAGGTGTGTACAAACAAGAAAAAATGGCTTTGAAAAATGTCTACCACGCAGGTTTTCCACTTAAATAGTTTCCGCTGGTTCAGCCTAATGCAAAGCATAAGTGGGCTACTAATATTAAAACCTGAAGACTTCCAGATAGTGCCAGTTTTCAGTTCTGCTATGAAGAACACTTCGATTTTAAGATGTGAGAAGTTACAGTGGTTATATGCCAGTACTCGGGGAAAATTTCAAGGTAAATAGAAAGTGCAGACATAAGAATGGCTATCTTGGAAAAAGGCGACATGTTCACCAAGGAAACTAGAAAACAATTGAAAAGACCGTTTCCTTTCGGCCTGATTTCGAAATATAATAAATTATTTGGAACACTTTGCAACTGTTTCGAATACAGGGAAATAAGAAAGGTGGGGAGAAAGAGAGCAGTAAATAAAACCAGATCAAAATTCAACAGATACTATCATTCGACGCTGACATTTCTTGACGTAATGGCACATCAATGAAATTACTGCAGCACGTGAGTTATTAAAAAGGTTTCTTAAGACATACATTAGAAGATTAATTTAGTTTGTCGAAATATAAAATGTAAATGAGGACTTCGGACAAGTTAGTGAGCTAACTGCTGTTTAATAAATTTTTAGGGGGGTGAATTATCCCTACCTTCCAAAAGTTGTCGTTTCACCATAAGATCCTGTTATTTATTTTTCCTGGCAAAGATTCTAAAGACCAGATAGCCTTAAATTTTTGCCTTAGTTTGACTTGTAATCTTGCAAATTAGGCCATGGAGAAAAATACTAAGAAAAAATAATCGCCATCTGCCAAAAGGCCTATTTCATTATTATTATTAACAAAACCTTTGGCAAGTAGTCGAACACTGAAAGCCAGGGATCTCTATCATAGTTTCTGAGAGAGAAGAAAAACTAATATTTTGGTAAATATATCTATTGAAAATAAATACTTACGCATATATATACAATTCCACCATAGATAATAAACAAATAGTAACACACAAAACGAAATGCAATTTAAAATAAATGCATTATTCTGCGTGTTTTGTGATGCAGGATATAACCACAGTGATTTAATAAATCAGTTATCGCTCTCTCTTTCTCTGTCCTTTAACTCTGTTTTCATAAATACAGACAAATATAAAAAAAGGTCCCTGGCAAAAAATGTAAAGATCCTTACTATCAGTCAATTCTTTTTTCTACAAGCTCAACCTGACACTAGAGGTTACCGGTCGTATAATGAATTCGACCTCATGTTTGTTTAAACCAGCATAATGTCATAAGTTCAAGCATCTATTTGTATTTGATTTTCTGGACGTAGGTACATTATACGTAATCACAGCCAGGCGATGATTGTGGAATTAGAATTTAAAAAAGGGGGGAGGGGCGCTGCTAAAATAAGAGAAAAATAAGTTTTGTGTGAATATTTTGTTACAAATAAAAGCTAAATATTACATAAGAAATACCCACACACACACTCTATATATATATATATATATATATATATATATATATATATATATATATATATATATATATATATATATATATATATATATATCTGTCGAATATTTAGGGTATAGTACTTTGGTGGTAAGGAGACCAAACCAGGCAAATAAGGACATATGCAATTCTGTCTTTGCAATATTAGAAATATCGAGAAAGCACCAAAAGAAGTCAGAAGGCCTCTGTTCCTAAATAACACCACATCTAACTCTCAGATTTGGAAATTAGGGGTAAGACGATTCAATAAGCCACTTCTGGAGATGTCTTTGTGAATGTAAGGCCTGCTATGAGTCATAGGACTGGGGAAGTGGATGCAGCGTTTAGTCAAGCAGCGACCAAGAAATACGCCAAAGGAGTATTACGAGAAGAAGCTGACAGCTAGGCTTTGCCGCACGTTGAAATTGAGTCCTCGCTGAAATGAAGACCTGTGTCACTGATGAGATAAAACGCTTTTGATTTAACTCTTTCAGGAAGAACACTGCAAGAAGAACGGCGTAGATTTGGATACAAACATTCTGTTCAAGGACATACGAGATCCATGACTAGGGATATATATACCTGCTGAAACGCTAAACCCAAAGGCAAATATGTTCGCATAGAATTATGTAGGCTATAGGTATGTATAAGCACATAATCAAGCAATTATGTGTTTTCAAGTCCTGTACATTTAAAATTTGTTAGTATAACGCACTTATCTATCGATCTATCTATCTGCACGCATATACCGAAACTTCTAATTTTTCTCTTTTTTCCGCTATAGTTACTGGTTTGGTTGAATCACCAAGTGAGATAACCGCGTGTAACTTCCCCATATTAAGAAGTGAGGACGACAGCGAGAGAATGCATTCTGCAGATGAGGTCAGTTTGCGAGGACATGACAATTATCTTCTCTCGCAGTTTCCCACGATGAGCCCTCGGAAGATGAATGGTAAACACAGCATCTTGAATGCATAATGACCGTCGTAATAACTGACGCAGGAGTAATTGGTGAACATGTTTGATAAATAGAGAAGTAATAGAAGGTTGCGATATTTATGGGGGCTTAGATTTGCTATCCCCGTGCCTTGGATGGACAGATGTTTTTAAGGAAATCTCCGGAGGGGGGCCAGGTCTGACCTCCAGCATAAAATTTGCTGCGTAGCAAAGAATACTTAGTGCTACTGGCTTCAGTGGTCTAAAAAGCAATAACAATAAAAGAAGTTTCCTGTTCAAGGATTTGAAGAGCTATTTTCATCCTGAACCATCTTCAGTGTTACTTTCTCAAAGGTGCTTCGCAAACCGGCCCTCCAACCAACATCACCCTGTACTCAACGAGATGTGTGTAGAAAAGCAGCCAGGGCGAGCTTTCCATTTCACTGGTGCATAAATATGCATCTCAAGACCAAGAAGGAGACAAACCTAAAAGGAAGAGCGCGGCGTAAGAAACCATTTAAGCGTCGAGGCACGGAACACGGAAGAGCTGAAAGTAGTTGGGCGAACGAGGCCTCCAAGTCAGAACTGGTTAACGTGTACAGAAAGTGCGTGCGTCCGCATTCACCTTCTAACATCCGCGTGCGCATGCACGCACCGCACATCCTTCTGTGCATCTTCACCTCTAATGATAATCCCAGAGACATAACTCTTCTCACCGAAGGGGCTTCGAGCTACAGTCGCCTAATTGTTATTGTGCAAACATCAGTTGCAGAGAAATGAACTGACCGGCTCTTGTAGAGATTGCCCTTGTCTTCCATAATGAAAGGTTTGACCAGGACTTCAGGGCCAATAATAACTGTATCTTCGACGGTCCTTCGCGAGATATATGAGGTCAAGCATTTTCGCACTAAGGAGAGTTTATTGGCCGAATATTTTTTCGGAGTTATCACACCCAGAATGTTTTCCTTGCTTCCACAGCTCAGCAAGCCAATTACATGTTTTCTGCAGATTGGAGAGCCTCAGGTCCTTGTTTAATTCATTAAGCAACGAAATTTTTTTTACAATTTATAGAGGCCTAATAATCTTTCCTTTAAGATTCAATGAATAAAGAAAATAACCCGTATTTTCATTTATCAAATAAATAAAATGATCTAACTTATAACTGCCAAGAGCTCCTGACCACAAGAAGGTTCCCGGTGAACGTAATATAATGGTAAAAA
>NC_089783.1:13411781-13464281 GCF_040412425.1 Macrobrachium rosenbergii | reverse complement strand
CGCTGCCGCTTTAAACCTTCATTTGCTCCCGAGTTGTAAAGTTGCCTCTTTTACATACTTAATTCATGAAATGTTCTTGTGAATGATTTTTTTTTTATGTGTAGGTAGAATACTCTGCGAAGTGGCTATGGTTTGAAGCCAAAGCCGGAGGTGTCCGACACAGTTTTCTTACGTAAAATGTACTTGAACTCGTTTTTAATAATTCTTTCAATTATGCTTAATGATATTATGGTAATATCATGATATGATATATAGGAGACACCGGATAAGAAATTGTTGGAACGATATGGTTAATCATAACTACCACTGACCCCTAAGATAGTTTAAGTTAGCATCAGCTGACAGTTTATGATGCAAATCTAACTTGTCTAGCATAATACAGTAAATATCTCAAAGCACATCTTCCTTTCGCTTGGCGGAAATAAGGAGACGATCGTAAGGGTATGTGTTAAAATAGTTATGCAACAGGGAATCCCTCACAAGATTATTAACTCTGTTTTTACACTCGCGGGTTTAATGGGTACTCTCTTCCCACTTGAAGTTAATTGGCAGCTTGTTTAATCATCTAGCTGGCCATTTCTAGGTATCTCGGATCTAATATATAACTTGTAAATTGGGTGTGATAGTTTACCTTCATTGACCAACTGGTAACTTGTTCATCTCTCGACAAGTACATATTGTTCAGATATCATTATAAACTAAACAAGACTTAAGCTCAAAGAATGGGTTAGGAATGGTCCAAGTTGATAGTTTCCGACGAAAGTAAATAAATATAAAAACAAAGTTGAACAACGTCAACAATATCAGAAAAAACAAAGACATCTGCCAGACATAAAAAGTACTGTGAACAGCTTGTGTCCTAAATGCAAAATAGCACGCATTTTGCAGGTTTATGTCCTCTATGTTAACATAACCGCACGCAAACCTCTAGAAAATATATCCTATTATTATGGCAATTTTGCCTAGGAACCTATTCACTGATTCGATTTGTAAACCTGTTGGGACTTTGAGGTTCAGTTTGAATATAAATGCATTGGTTTTTTGTTCTTTTTTTTTACCAGAAGAGCCAATCTTATCGTGAATAGCCAGACTTCAGCTAAAAAAGCCCATCTCAACAAAGAGGTGCTTTTCTTTTCCAAAAAGAAAAGCCAGGCTCCAGTAAGGAAAAATCTTGCTTACAATGAGTGCGTCCAAGTTTAACTGGCATTCTCAAACTTAGAAGGGAGGAGCTTTCAATTTTAGCTGGAGGAGTTCAGCATTAAACAAAGGAATTCAGCTTGAATATCAGTGTCCTTATTTGATCAGATGAGGCTGGGTTCAGCCTGAGGAGTCAGTTTAAAAAAAGGAGTTCAGTTTTAAAACCAAACGTCTAAACTTAAGACAAGATAGTCTGTCTTCAAATGGAAAACCTACTCCAGACAGAAAATCAAAATAAAACCACAATGAACCAAATTCAGTCTAATCAACTTCAACCACAAGATGGAATTGAATATAGGATTTAGGCCGAAGGCCAAGCACTGGAACCCATGAGGCCATTCATCGCTGAAGAAAGAGAATATGAAAGGAGGTACAGTAACAGGAACGAAAGGGGTTGCAGCTAGGCGCCGAAGAGGCACGCTGCAAAGAATTTTAAGTAATGCCTACAGTGCACCGCATGAGGTGCACTGACGGCACTAATCCCCTACGGAATTCAACCAGAAGAGCCCAGCCAGAAGCCAGTTAAAGCCAAAAATTCATCCAAGTCCCAAAGACCAACTTTACACAAAAGAGTAAGATTAAAACCAGTTGATATTACGACTTCAGCCATCATAAAATTCAGTCGGCCGTCCCCGTGGCCTTCATATTTAGAAAAAAAAAAATGTAAAATGATAAATCGTAGCACTACCATTCGTGTATGTAATTTTGATGAGATGTCCAAGTCAACGATATCGTAGATAAAATGAAACCGGGTTCTTACTAAAACTAGATCAAATAAGAGAATACCGTACACACTCACTCTTTTTCTTTCTACAAATGTTAACTTCACGATTCCAGAGACATGAAAACCCGAACAAATGAAGTTTTGATCCATTTGTAAAACAAAAACAAAAAAGCTGTTCCCTTTTCAGTGAACATGTGAAATGGGTTGGGTTCCTGTATACTGAACCTCCAATTGCTTGACAAACAATTGTTAGACAAAGGTCGAGGTTATTGTGTAAGGATAAGGGGTTTATAACACAGCTTTTATGAAGAATTAGGGGAATTGAGTGAATTCGTCACTTCTTGAGACTCAGACTTAAAGATATTTTACTATTAGGCCAACACTATTTATTTGTTCTTGACTCGGATATTTTTAACTATATTCAGAAAGGAAGCTTATTTTTTTGGAAGAAATTGAAATGTCTCCTAAAATACAACATTTCATTCCTTTAATGGAATAGCTGATTTGGCCGTATTCGTGTTATGTTAATGCTCAAATTAAAAGGATTCCATTAATTTCTGTTATTTCCAAAAAGTTTGAGACTGTAAACACAATGTGTATGTGACAAACCCTTTGTTGCATACACAATGCGTATGTGACAAACCCTTTGTTACATACACAATGCGTATGTGACAAACCCTTGAGTTCCTCGTTGGACGAGTCGATAGAGTTCTCGGCTAGCACTCTGCTAGGCCCGAGTTCGATTCTCCGGCCGGCCAATGGAGAATTAGAGGAATTTTACTTCTGGTGATAGAAATTCATTTCTCGGTACACTGTGGTTCGGATTCCACAATAAGCTGTAGGTCCCGTTGCTAAGTAACCAATTGGTTCTTAGCCACGTAAAGTAAGTCTAATCCTTCGGGCCAGCCCTAAGAGAGCTGTTAATCAGCTCAGTGGTCTGGTTAAACTACTAGTAAGGTATACTTTTTTTTAACAAATCCTTTGTTATTTTTACTCATTATGGTCCACTCATTTTAAATGCTCAAATAGTCGCTCAGTAGTTTAGTTAGTTCTCTTTCTCATTTCCCTTAAATTCATAAATCTCCAAATGGCTTAGTACTGTTCCTCTTGTTACTGTCGTTGTTGGATTGAACTGGTTTTACGTTTGAACGGGTTCTTTCTACCTTATGCACCCCCCCCCCCTTAGAAAATACCTCCCGTTCATAAAGGACAGTAACGCGTAAGGCAATTCCACCAGTTATTTCCCTTGCCTTTTCCCTGGTTGATGAGTCCCTTCGGTTTCTTTGATGGCCTTCATAAGGCCGCGCAGGGCCGCACAATCCCATTAATCTTCCATAAACATATAGCCTTCAAGAGTACGCCTCGTGATAGGGTAGCGCTCGGCTTGATGAGGGTAATATTTCTCTTTATTCAAGACAGGATTTAAGGCTCACAAGACCATAGAGTTATTTGTATACATATCAGAGCTGGCTGAAAATCGTTTCAAGATCCTGTTGAGCGTTTATAGGCTTTGGCTCTATATTTTTATTTATGATTATCCACATGTTTAGTAGCCAACGTCCCTCATGGAAAACGCTAATTCCTAGAAAAATACCAGAGCTTTCTTTGGAAGTAGAAATGGAACGTTAAATGCACAATTGTAGCAATTTTTCCGAAGTCATGTCTACATGAATTTTGCTGAGCAAGGTAGAGCAAGTGGGAGGGTGCATGTGTGTGTGTGTGTGTGTGTGTGTGTGTGTGTGTGTGTGTGTGTGGAGGGGTTGGGGTGGGGGTTGTGGGGAAAGTTGTATCCACTTGAAGTGCGGGTTACAAGGGGACTTCGCCTCTTTCTTCAAGGAGAGTTATTCGGCTTTCAAGTTTCAACTTCCCCTATAAAGAGTGACGACGCAGGAATTGGTGGTGAAAGCCTGACATTCGGTATATTGTCACCCAAATTGCCCCCCACATTGTAACAAAAAATAAGTGATTTCCTAATTTAATTCATATATAATATAAAAATTATACACAATCTAATAACATTAAAAACGCTATAAAAACCCCTCATAAAATTATGTACAGCAGTAATATTTAGTAAAATTCTGATAACTTCAAGTGCCATTGTGTGGAAATCTTAATAGGATAAATTAACAAAATCATTTGGCTAAAATGAAGGCTCCCACGCCTGTGAAGAAAGTCTTTCTGACAGGACTTGTTGAGGTGCTATTCTATAGCTGAAACCATTCATGCAACGATAACACAGTCTTGCTGAAAGGATAATATGCAGTAAGGAAGTGCCAATGACGGTGCTGAAAATGTAATGTTTTCTTTAAGGCACGTGTCTGTGTGAACGTCCGGGATTCCTTGTTTCCATTAGCACCATTAAAAGCGGCAGCACCGCAAGGCATTATACTTTATTCGTACGATTTAAAATTCTTACTTCATCCCGTTTTAATGCTAATACTAGCATACACTAACACGCTTGCAGAACCAAGAAAAAATTTTAAGAAAAAATATAATTTTCATGGGGTTCACTCAATACTCGTACCCAAATCATTTTTTGAAGTTTAATTACTTGCACAAGCCAAATACTGCCATAAGTCATAGGTTGATCACATTCAAGTCTTAGCATCTAACTGAAAAGCACGTTTAATGTTTGCTTGATTATCTCTGAGAAACCGCAACGTGAAAGTAATAGTTGCTTAAATCATACTTTTCGTTAGAACCAAAGAGTAAATTGGTGTGTATTGATATTTTTATCCGTAATCCTTCAGGTTCATTCGTGGCTCTGAACATTTTTGAAGAAACCTGATTGGTGAAATAAGCTCTCCTCTAGTCCTTGCCTGAAGGACCCACGAAAAACGGAGAGGAGGCTGTGATGAAGAAAAACGTTTAAACACGAAAGTATAGGATTCTGTAGTGTTGAGAGGCAGAAAGAAAACCTCGCAGCCTGGCGGTAGAGGAAAACAGAATATAGTTATTTTCCTTTCTAGTCTGTTGAAAAATAACGTCAATATTTTTTCTGGGGCTATCAATACAGATAAAAAGAAAAAGCTTCTTAAAGCTGACACGAAAATCTGCGACACTCTCTCAGGCGTCAAATATCGTAGGAATTAACAGAAAATTTGTCACGCCGAATGCAAAGTAGCGATACTCCTTTCAGTCTGCACACGTTCCCCAGAACAGATTTACTTTTTGTTGAGCTCTTTCTATTACGAATGCTTTTACTTTTTTATAGTAACAATTTTCTTTATGTTATTTCTCTTATTTATTTTTAGTCCCAGCTTGTAAGCTAAATTTGACGATTGTTGCATTTGTTTTGTTTTTATTTGTACAATTGGTGCCATTCTCAGTCGAACAGTTCACCTGACGAAAGTCGTGGAAAACTCAAGAGATTTTATTGCTGGTTAATTGTTTCGATGCCTCTTTGAGCACATGAAAATCTCGCGAATCTTTCCGGCCTGCCTACGCGAGCGCACGCACATGCACATACACATACACACCTTTTCATCTCTGAGGTGTTAGCTCCAGGTGTGAGCATTTGAATGAGAATACAACCCAATTTCCTTTCCACAAACTGATGCAAATCGACTACAATCTGATAACTACCAGGTACATTATCACTGTTTCGTACACTAAGGGACAATGAACTTTGCATCTGCTCATATCGTCCCATTCTGACCAGTGAATCGAACTGGGTCCTCTTGTTTACCAGGTGTTCATGATACCTCAAATCACAAGAGCCGTTTCCCGTAAAATGATTTAAGTCACACTGATCTAAGACTTCTAAGTGGCGAATTAGTACCTAGCAGTTAGTAGACTGTGGCATGCTGCAGCCAGGGCAGAGTAGGACACTGAGACAGCGACATTCAACCAAATGTTGATGAAAACGTCATAAGTGAATATATATTTGTATATATACAGTATATGTGTATGCATATGTGTGTGTCAATACCCCATGAGATTTTTTATTCATGGCATTAGGCTACAAATAAGAATTAATGTCCTATTCACAATACCTGGGGAATAGCTTACACCCAACGTGAATTATAATCGTTAAGTGCTTTACCGCAAGTGGGATTCTAGTTGCTGCCATGTTTAGAAACAATGACGTACAGTAGCTTTAGACCACTGAACCATCAAGAGAAGTAAAAGTTGATATCGACTCTGCTGTACATACGCCTGTTGAAATCAGTGTTTAGGTTTCCGTAAAAGAAAACTGTTGTGCCGGCTGGCTTTGTCTGTCCGTACGTACTTTATTCTGTCCGCCCTCAGATCTTAAAAACTACTGAGGGTAGAGGGCTGCAAATTGGTATGTTAGTCATCCACCCTCCAAACATCAAACATACCAAATTGCAGCCATCTAGACTCAGTAGTTTTTATTTTATTAAGGTTAAAGTTAGCCATAATCGCGCTTCTGGCAATGATATAGGATAGGCCACCACCGGGCAGTGGTTAAAGTTTCATGGGCCGCGGCTCATACAACATTATACCGAGACCACCGAAAGATAGATTTATTTTCGGTGGCCTTGGTTAGACACCGTAGGGGCTGTACAGAAAACTCGATTGTATTTAGAATCAAAATCAACCGACCTCCACCACGACAGCCGATAGGTAATTATGAATTTTGGCCACATACACCGTGACATTTTTATTTAATAACAACAAGCCACAAATGTCGTTTAATATCCAGTTCTCCATACCTGGGGAATAACCTTCACCCAAGGTGAATCATAACTGATATGCGAGTCGTCACCAGTGTGATTCGAATCGCTGCCCAGTTTAGAAACAACGATATATATATATATATATATATATATATATATATATATATATATATATATATATATAATAAAATAATCAACACACAATCACGTGTGGAACAGAAATAAATTTCTGACTCACGTCGGGATCGAACCCAGGTCTTTCAGGTGGAAGGTAAGGGCGCTATCCACTAGGCCATACAAGTCTAAAAGAAGCTGGAACCTGAGAGCAACTGCACCCAAGGAATTACCTGGGCAAGCTAACTGCTTGCATACCAGCGAGTTTTCCCCAACTTCCCGACTCAGCTGGTATGCAAGCAGTTAGCTTGCCCAGGTAATTCCTTGGGTGCAGTTGCTCTCAGGTTCCAGCTTCTAAAAGTCTTTCAGGTGGAAGGTAAGGGCGCTATCCACTAGGCCATACAAGTCTAAAAGAAGCTGGAACCTGAGAGCAACTGCACCCAAGGAATTACCTGGGCAAGCTAACTGCTTGCATACCAGCGAGTTTTCCCCAACTTCCCGACTCAGCTGGTATGCAAGCAGTTAGCTTGCCCAGGTAATTCCTTGGGTGCAGTTGCTCTCAGGTTCCAGCTTCTTTTAGACTTGTATGGCCTAGTGGATAGCGCCCTTGCCTTCCACCTGGAAGACCTGGGTTGATCCCGACGTGAGTCAGAAATTTTTATATATATATATATATATATATATATATATATATATATATATATATATATATATATATATATATATATATATATATATATATATATATATATATATATATATATATATATATATATGTGTGTGTGTGTGTGTGTGTGTGAGAAGAAGAAGGAGAGAGAGAGAGAGAGAGAGAGAGAGAGAGAGAGAGAAAGACAGACGGTCCCAGGTGCGAAGGAGATCAGTCATCTCGCCGCATTGTATATCCTTAATAATTGAAATATCTCTGGAGTTCGTGCTCGGCTCTCATTCATCTGGGATGGCTAAGCAACGCTCTCTTGTGATTTACACAACCAATTTATATTTCTATTATTTTCTTTTCCTCGCCGAGGCCCCTTCTTTATCATGCTAACGCGAGGCAAGTAAGCCGATTGGCGCTTCTAGGAATAACAAGGTGAAATTTAATGTTGTTTGGGTAACAGGTAGAGAAAGGGTTGAAGGTTACTGTTATTATCATAACGGCGTTATTAATATTATAACTGGATATTGTTGTGGCATTGGGTTACTGATAAAATCCCTTACCCTCGAACCCCCATCTTCTGAACTGAATCTGTTTTCTAAAACATTCTCATGAATAAGAAATTAACGAGTTATTTCTATTATAATTTTTTTTCCTTCATTAATTTTTTCTTTAAGTTCTAAATCATCTGTCTTCTCATGTCTTCCTACTGGAGTCAAGGCATCTAAAGCATCTCGCTATTTCACTGTTTCCCTCTTCTTCATTTTCTCTCTAGGAAGGATTCGTCTTATTCAAACACCCACGGGGAACGCAAGCCTCTCTTAAAATTCGCCCTTACCAGCTCATACTTGAAGAGGGCCCCTGCCCTCGCCCACCTTGAGCTCTGGTTCAGTCAAGCATGACAGGGCCGCCCTCCTGACGGGCGAGATAATAACATGCAAACCTAATTGTTGCCGGCCCCCGCCTGACTTATGGCCTGGGAAAGTAAAAGTGGTGATGGGTAAAACTGCAAAGGAGATGGCAAAAGAGCAGAAGTCCACACTGGAGATGGCAAATGGGAAGGAGCTTTTTGGAGATGGCAAATAGAAAAGAGCGTATTGGAAAGGGCAAAGAGAGAAAGGCATGATGGGGGCAAATAAAAGATCCAATAGAAATGATAGAACGGTGAGATGCCATGGGAATGCTCCAATGGAAATTGCAAAGAGGGCAACCACCCATTGCAGATGGCAAACACGAGAAGAGCCCTACTGCAGCCAGAGAATGAAAAGCCGCACTGGAGAGGGCAAAGAGGGACCAGACATACTGGAGCTGGAAAAGATAGGGATGCCCCTTTGAATAGGGATACTTGTAACGGCAAATGGGAAAGCCCCTTAGGCAGAATGTGGAGGAAATATTATAGATGATCATGTAAGGGACGTTTAAGTCCCATCCCTTCTCTGCAACATACAATTCCTCCCTTCCATCCCAGCTTCTCCTACTTACTGGGACTTGCTGCTATGACACTTTCTCTCCCACTACACCCTTTCATTTCTGGCCCAGTGGTTAAATTGGACCGAATGGTATCACCAGTGGAGGCATGTTCCACACCAGAAACTGCACTTACATGAACTTTTAAGTATTCTTTTATCAGTAGAATCTCAATCATCAGTTACGGGCTGCTGAATAGCAAGAGCCCGTGCCACCACAAGGCTGGCTAAATCTAAATCCATCCATCCATCCAGATGACAAGTGATACTAGTGCTTTGACGTTTGGAGAGTGCTATGGACTATTGGAGATGGCAAGTAGGAAGCTCTTATAGAGAATACCAAGAGGGAAAAGAATAGATGGAACAGCAAACAGGAAGAGGTCCGACTGGAGATTGTATAAAGCAGGAGGCTACACAGTAAATGGCAAATAGGAGATGCACAGTGAAAATTGAGAAGGCCTACATGAAGATGAAAAACATGAAGTGAAACTACTGAAAATGGCAAACGGGGAAGTCTTCCCTAAGGAGACATGCATTTAAGAAAAAAATTGCAGACATGTCCCATAGTAGAGAGGGGGCGGGTTAATAAATTAGCCCAATTGGAAGGGTCGCATATATAAAGAGGAACTGCCATATGTGTTAGGAAAGCAGGGCTATCCTATCTATGATGGCAAAGATGGGAAACCCTATAGGGATGGTAAAGGTGGGAGAGCCCCATTGTGGATGGTGAAGAGATGGGATGCCACACTAGAGATGGCAGATGGGGGAGACCTCGATCAGAATGGTATATGGAAAGTCACCCATAGAAACTGAAAATGGGTGGGGTATGTTGGGAGGTCACGACAGTTGTGGTAAACATCGTAAATTCCCATGAAAATCAACAGAGCGGTGAGAAGGCCATATTATTAGAGATGGTAAAGAGAAGGTCCCAGTAAATATGACAAGAGTGATAAGTCCCTAACAGTAAGAATGGGAGGTCATAAGCATTAGATTTGAATAAAGCAAAAAATGTTGTTATAAAATGTGGGGAAGCAATGATTTTATAGGCTGTGCAGCGGGTCACACTTCAGCTTTTTATTTTTTTTTTTTTTTGCCTGGAGGTTACATTACAAGGACATGTATCGAAGAAGGATCGAAGAACTTAATTAGACAGCCTTGCGGTTGGATGTTCGATATCAGATGTTCGAACAGAGTTATCTGATATTACCCATATTGACAAGTATTGCTGCAATTTTCATGGAATATCCAAGCATGATACGCTAAGTAAATTGCAAACGAAACTTGTTAACAGTTAAAAATAACCAATAAAAATATAGATAAGAAACAGTAAAATTTCTGCATCTGTTTTAGAGCCTGACCGTAGATTCAGTTTTTCTTTGAAATTTTAAGATTTGTACTGTACAAAAATTCACCATATTTCGCTTAAACATCGTTTACCACCAAAAAAAGCTCAGAATCGAAATGCATTGAACAAATTTCCTTTTTGGACGTTATCACATGAACACAGAATCAAGGTAAATTATTTTGGGAAAGCCACATCTCGAAGAATAAATAACGGTAAATTGCCTATAATTCAGATCGGGGGAGAATTCGACTAGATAAAAATCAGAAAATTCCACTCAGAATCCCACCTCCTTTAGGTGAAAGGGAATATAATTGGTCATTGGCATTCAATGGAGCATGTAACAGAAAATTTTAGATTATGACCGACAACTCTCTCGACATGGGTAAGGAAATTTAATTAGTCACCGGAAATTATACCGTCACGGAACAGTCAGTCTGAATGACCATCCGCAAGACGTCCAATAATCGCAAGGAATTGTGGGTCGCGAGCTGAGGAGACGGGAGTAGTTCGCAAAAAGTTTGTCCTCTTGGATATTTTACATCTGAAATTTCCTTTTATTTTACTGTGCTGAATCTTATCTGATCTGAGAACACAAAGAATGGATAACCTTTTACTACATGTTTATTAAACGCACAGAATGGGATCAAAGAAGGAATTAGAATCAGCTGTAAGGAAATAGGATAAATTGGTGCAGAAAATCTTCATTGTATTGCAGGTGTTTAATGTGTTTATATTTTTTCTTCCTATTCATTTGATTTCTATTTATTATTACGTTGTCTTTTGTAACATTCGCTCTGCAAATCCATTATCCCTTCAAATCTATATTTTACATCATAAGTAAAATTTCAGTGAGAATAAAACATTTCTTACATCAACAACGAACTTCAAACCGACGGCGCCACAAGCAGCTCTGGTCATTACGTCCCCGTTTCAAACGTGTCATCGTCTTATTGCAAAAATTAATGCATCATAATGCGCTCTCCGACACGTCTGTCTAAGGATTAAACGTCTTGTCAAGAGTTTAAATCCCTTCAAGAAATATATCTCTACAGTGAATTAAACTTTGAGGAAGAATGATTAAAAAGCAAATTTCTTTCAAGAGAGGATTAAAAACCCTGCCAGTCTTATAACCATCTTGAACGCGCTGAAGATTATCTTGTTTAGTATTCCAAGGGAATAATTTCTATGTACCCATTTCAATAGCTTCTACTGATGTAAGGAGGTATATCTTATTGTTTATTCCCGGAGCTTCCCTTGCATTTTAATAGGATTTACGTACATCCAAGTCACTGGCATTTCAATGTCAAGAACCGCGAAATTCATTCCTATCCACACCCGGATGTCCTAGACGAGATCTGGAGGTGAGAACCAATTCTTAGCTCTCGGTGGCGTAGTGGTAAGGTTTTATATATATTTTCTACGTAGAACGTTTTTAGTTTGTAAAAGTTATACTAGAGGCGTGCTAAGACACGCAGACTCACTCACTCACACACACACACACACACATATATATATATATATCATATATAAAAGTGAGTGTTTGCATGTATGTTTGTGAGCTATAGAAATCCGAACTGCTGAACCGATGTAGACGAAATTTGGCACGTGGCCATCATTTGACTCAACTTTGATAATAGGGTAGGTTTCAAACTCGTACCCCCTCCCCTTCCCCCATCCCCTTTCCCTTAGTAAACTATGGGGCAACCGCTTGACCGATCTAGACAAAATCTGGCATGTGGCCATCATTTGACCCAACTTAGATAATAGGATAGGTTTCAAATCCATACCCGCTTCCCCTTCCCCCATCCCCCTTCCATTTGTAAACTGTGCGGCACCCGCTTAAGCAATCTAGACAAAAATTTGGCATGTGGCCAGCATTTGACCCAATTTAGGTGATAAGGTAGGTTTTAGACCCCTACCCCCTTCCCCTTCCCCATCCCCCTTCCCCCTTCCCTTTGTAACTTACGTGATAACCGTTTGACCGATCTAGACAAAAATTTGGCTCATGGCCATCATTTGACCCAACTTAGATAATAGGCTAGGTTTCAAATCCGTGCTCTCTTCCCCTTCCCCCTTCCCATTGTAACTAGTGTGAAAACTGCTTGACTGATCAAGACAAAATTTTGCACATGGCTATCATTTGACCCAACTTAGATAATAGGTAGGTTTCACACCTGTACCCACCTTCCCCTTCCCCCATCCTCCTTCCCCCTTCCCCCTTCCCTTTGTAACTTATGTGGTAACCGTTTGACCGATCTAGAAAAAAATTTGGCTCATGGCCATCATTTGACCCAACTTAGATTATAGGTAGGTTTCACACCTGCACCATTTTCCCCTTCCCCCTTCCCCCATCTCCCTTCTCCCTTCCCTTTGGAATTTATGTGGCCATGAATTGACCCAACTTAGATAACAGGGTAGGTTTCAAACCCGTACCCCCTTCCCCCTTCCCTTTGTAACTCATGTGGTAACCGCTTGACCGATCTAGACAAAATTTGGCAAGTGGCCATCATTTGACCCGACTTAAATAATAGGGTAGGTTTTAAACTCATATCTCCTTCCCCTTCCCATTCCCCCATCCCCCTTCCCCCGTCCCGTTGTAACTTATGCGGTAACCGTCTGACTGATCTAGACGAATTTGACACGTGGCCATCATTTGACCCAACTTAGATAACAGGGTAGGTTTCAAATCTGTACCTCCTTCCCTTTCCCTTTCCCCACCCCTTTCCCTTTGTAACTTATGTGGTAACTGCTTGACTAGTCTAGACAACATTTGGCATGTGGCCATTTGAGCCAACTTAGAAGATAGGGTAGGTTTCACACCTGTACCTGCTTCCCCTTCCCCATACCACTTCCCCCTTTCCTTTGTTACTTATGTGGTAACCACTTGACCGACCTGGGAAAAATTTAGCGCATGGCCATCATTTGACCAAACTTAGATGATAGAGTAATTTTCAAACATGTACCCCGTTCACCTTCCCCTTTCCCTTTGTAACTTATATGGTAACCGTTTGACCGATCTACACAAAATTTGGCATTCGGGCATCATTTGACCCAACTTAGATAAAAGGGTAGGTTTGAAACCTGTACCACTTTCCCCTTCCCCTTCCCCCCTTCCCCTTCTCCCTTCCCTTTGGAACTTATGTGGTAACCACTTGACCGATATAGGCAAAATTTGGCATGATAATAGGGAAGATTTCAAACCCGTACCCCCTTCCCCTTCCTTTGTAACTTACGTGGTAACTGTTTGACCGATTTAGACAAAATTTGGCACCTGGCCATCATTTGACCAAACTTAGATAATGGATTGAGTTTCAGACCTGTACCTCCTTTCCCATCCCCCATCCCCTTCCCTTTGTAACTTATGTAGTAACTGCTTGACCGATCTAGACAAAATATGGCACGTGGCCATCATTTGACCCAACTTAGATAATAGGGTAGGTTTCAAATCCGTACCCCATTCCCCTAACCCTTCCCTTTGCAACTTATGTGGTAAAAAAAACTCTACCATAGAGATATATTATTGAAAATACTTTTCTTTCCTGTGGTTAATAATTCTGTATCAAGGTTTGTGTTTAGGTTCAGGGTGTGTTTAGGTTTAGAGGGGGCATGTGTTTAGGTTTAGTGGGGATGTGTTTAGGTTTGGCAGGGAGTGTGTTTAGGTTTAGCAGGGGGTGTTTCTAGGTTTAGTGGGGGTGTGTTTAGGTTTAATTGGGGGTGTGTTTAGGATTAGTGGGGGTGTTTCAGTAAAGTGTGAAGTAAATGGAACAGTCACCAAAGTAATATTTGGATAAAATGGACAGTTACCACAGTAATACCTGGATAAAAGGGACAGTTAGCACAGTAATACCTGGATAAAGGGAACAGTCAGCACAGTAGTACATGGGGGACAGTCACCACAGTAATGCCTGGATAAAATAGACAGTCACCATAGTAATACCTGTATAAAATGGAGTGTCACCACAGTATACCTGGATAAAAGGGACAGTCAGCCCAGTAATCCTAGGATAAAAGGGACAGTCAGCACAGTAATCCTAGGATAAAAGGGACAGACAGTACAGTAATACCTGGATAAATGGGACAGTCACAACAGTAATACCACTTGGATAAAAGGGACTATCACCACAGTAATACCTCAATAAATGGGACAGCCAACACAGCAATATCTGGATAAATGGGACAGTTAGCAAAGTAATAGCTGTATAAAAGGGACAGCCAGCACATTAACACCTGGATAAAAGGGAAGACAGAGAAGTAATGCCTGGATAAATGGGACAGTCATCACTGTAATATCCGGAAACAGTCACCACAGTAATATCTGAATAAATTGGACAGTCACCACAGTAATACCTGGATAAAAGGGGCAGTCAGTACAGTAATACCCGGATACAAGGGACAGGCAGCACAGTAATAGCTGGATAAATGGGACAGTCACCACAGTAATACCTGAATAAAAGGGACAGTCACCACAGTAATGTCTGGATAAAAGGGACAGTCAGCAAAATAATACCTGGGTAAAGGGACAGTCAGCACAGTACTACTGGATAAATGGATAGTCAGCACAATAATGCATATGTAAATGGGACAGTCACCATAGTAATACCTGGATAAATGGGAAAGTCAATAGAGTAATTCCTGGATAAAAGGGACAGTCACCACAGTAACATCTAGATAAATGGGACAGTCACCACAGTAATACCTGGATAAATGGGAAAGTCAATAGAGTAACTCCTGGATAAAAGGGACAGTCACCACAGTAACATCTAGATAAATGGGACAGTCACTACAGTAATACCTGGATAAATGGGAAAGTCAATAGAGTAACTCCTGAATAAAAGGGATAGTCACCACAGTAACATCTAGATAAATGGGACAGTTACCACAGTAATATCTGGATAAATGAGAAAGTCATTAGAGTAACTCCTGGATAAAAGGGACAGTCACCACAGTAACATCTAGATAAAACTACAGTAATAACTGGATGAATGGGACAGTCATTACAGTAACACCTGGATAAAAGGGACAGTCTCCACAGTAATACCTGGATAAATGGGACACTCAGTACAGTCATACTTGGAGAAAAGGGACGGTCTCCACAGTAATACCTTGATAAATGGGACAATCACCACAGTAATATCTGGATAAATGGGACAGTCAGAAAAGTAATATTTGGATAAAAGGGATAGTTAGTACAGTAATTTCTGGATAAAAGGGACAGTCACCACTGTGATATTTGGACAAAAGGAACAGTCAGCACAGTAATTCTTGGACAAAAGGGACAGTCAGTACAAGGAGGTGCAGAAAATTTTTCTGAGTTCTTCAGAGTTTTCTCAGGCAGCACCAGGTTGGTCAGCTAGTATGCATATATATATATATATATATATATATATACATATATATATATATATATATATATCAGATACTTTAGTCTTTCTTATCTTGATGCACTTGTCAAAGCATACTTACTAAATGCTTCAAGCATAATGATTGAGGTTACCAGGGGAAATATTTCTATTTTTAAACAAGGATATATTTTTCGCGAGGAGGAAAGTTTTTCAGAAACATTTAATTTCCAGCGTCAATGTTGCGTAGCTAAATTGCAACATAGTACCGAAGAAAGATGAATTACCTTACGCTATATTACAGACTTACTTTAGTTAGCGTACAGTCACCACAGTAATATCTGGATAAATGGGACAGTCAGAAAAGTAATATTTGGATAAAATATCATTGCATCAGTAAATGGTGATTTTGCTAAGAAAAAAGTTTTTTCCTCTCATTTTGAAAAGGTTTCCGATTAACTCAAATTCCTTCTTCAGAAGGCGTCAGTGAAAAAAGAAATGCGCTCCAGAAGACAAGAAAATTTTATTTTAATGAAGAATGCTTGTGAAAGGACGCAGCCATATTTCAAACCCAATATATGAAAATGTACATAATTGATGTCGAAGCAGCAGAAATCAGATGATTTCTGGAAATTATGCACTTTTAATACAGAGCGGCAAGCACAGGAGGCCCGTCAGTAATTATTTAGATCACGTATTATGTTGATTTAGAGAGAGAGAGAGAGAGAGAGAGAGAGAGAGAGAGAGAGAGAGAGAGAGAGAAAGAGAGAGAGAGAGAGAGAGAGAGAGAGAGAATGTATATGTATGCTAACTATAATAAGTCGAGCGTAAGGTCATTCATCTTTCTTCGGTACTATGTTGCAATTTATCTACGCAACATTGACTCTGGAAATTAAAAGTTTCTGAAAAACTTTCCTCCTCGCGAAAAATATATCCTTGTTTAAAAATAGAAATATTCCCCCTGGTAACCTCAATCATTATGCTTGAAGCATATATTAAGTATGCTTTGACAAGTACATCACGATAAGAAAGACTAAAAAGAATCTGATGTATATATATATATATATATATATATATATATATATATATATATATATATATATATATATATATATATATATATATATATATATATATATATATATATATATATATATATATATATATATATATATATATATATATATATATATATATATATATATATATATATATATATATATATATATATATATATATATATATATATATATATATATATATATATATATATATATATATATATATATATATATATATATATATATATATATATATATATAGTATATAGTTTATACATATATTATATATAAACTATAAACTAGCTGACCAACCGGGTGCTTCTCAGGAATAAGGAAAAATATTTCGGGATTCTTTCCTTTTACTTTTTTTTTCTCGTCGATGGACCGTTTCCTCACCTCTCTCGGCAGCTTCATCAGGACTGGGTTATAAATCGACATACACAATTTTTAATACTACATGCGTACATTTGAATTTCAATCATGATGTCACCGGGTGCTGAATCTCTATTGGCTGGCAGATGTCATTCTCTCGTTGGACAACTGGGTGGCAGCATGGGGATTCTTGGCACTCTGTAGGATGTGCCTCATGCTGAGGCTTGTGTCCAGGGCATGGGCAAGGGCATAAATTCCATCTCTGGCACATAGTCTTGATTTGTTTCATTGTTGGTAGTCATGCCCAGGGGTGTTTTGTGACTCATGTCTCCTTTCGGATTCTCAGGGATGTCCTGTGGTTTCCTTGAAGAAGGGAGTATGAAGTCCATGTTCCTCTGTATATTTAACACAGGTCGTTGTTGACTTGCACTTACAGCTTCTGCTACTTGCAATCTGTTGAACCAGGCTTTTGTATGCACGATCTCTGTGCTTTCTAATACATTCTTCCAGTGTCGGCTTACAGTCATGGTCATCTACGTAGTGTTGAAATATTTCCCGTTGGTTGCGGTGAGCTTGCAACTGCTTATGTAGAGTGGAAGTGATGTGACTTATGTAGTAATTGCTGATGGCTTGACATGCCCCGTCAGTACATTTAAATTTGTATGCTATGTTGGTCAACTCCCACATCTCTCTACAAGGGGTGATGCTATTTCACATTACGAGGGTACTGACTAGGTTAAGGCAACAGTAGACACAGAAGGAAATCCCCTTGTCAGGATTTGTAGTTGGCATACTGCTCAATTATTCTCTTCCTGGCCTTGACCTCATCCTTGAACTTTCTGTGATATGTGGCTTTGTAATACAGCATGATATTTCTCGGTGAGGTAGACCTCATCACTGGTGTGCTGGTGTACACATCCAACTGTTTTCATATACAACATTCTATTAGATTGCTATCACATCCATTATTAGTTAGGAGCTGCCTAACACATCTGAGCTCTGTATGAGTAGCTTTCCATGTGGAGCAGTACGTAGGCTAATTGCATGTCTCACATATGCAGCTACCACAGAGCGTTTGTAAGTGTCAGAGCACTCCCCTCCTCACAGGCGTTAAGGCACTGACCCACATTAGCTGCATTTTGGGACACAGTAGTATCGTACCTGTCTCCATTCTTCTCAACATTTACATCTAAGGAGGGAAGTCAGCCTTCGACATCATATTCAATAGTGAAGTTTAGGCTAGAGCTCCTCTTCAAGGCATACTGTGGGCGAGTGGGCTTCCTTGTCAGTATTGATGGTGATCAAGATGTTCTCTATATATCAGACATATATCTTCGTTTTCAGATGGGAATTGAATGTTCTTTCCTCGACATCTGCCACGTACATATTGGCAAATAGGATGCTATGTGGGATCGAAAGGCATCTTCTGGTGTGTCTTGGGGTGTGGCATCCAAATGACAGACTCTCCTTAAAATAATATCGATGGTTTCGTCCACCAGTACATCCATGAAAAGACTTTTTATGTCCAGTAATGCGATGGTAGAGCTTGTAGACGCAGTATTCAAAATATCGATGTACTCTACCAGGGAAACCATTAAGTACCCCTTAGGGATGTAAGGGGTGATGATCTTATTCAGAGTCTTGGCTTTTTCATAAGCAGGAGTGTTAACTTAGGCAATTATAGGGGGCAATGGGTTGCCGGCCTTATGAGCCTTGACAGTGCCGTAACAATATCCTGACCTGTAGTCTCCGATAACCGTAGTCAGTTTTGCAGTTCTGTTATGAGAATTCATCTTCTTAATTATAGCATTCAGGTTTCTCTTCAGGCTTTTGGAAGAGTCCTTGCTTAGGGACTGGAATTTTGTAGGGTCCCTCGGGATACTGTCCATTTTACTGTCATATTCCTCATGTTCCATGACGATACAGACAGTGATCTTGTCACCTTTTCTGACAATGATGTCTGGATGTTCCCAGAGCTGGCGGGTAGCTTCCTTCAGGTGAGGGTCGATGATCTTACATCCATGAGAATCTGAAGGGAGACATAAGCAACGAAACACACCTGGGCATGGCTACCGACAACAAAGCAAATCAAGACTATCTGCCAGAGACGGGAATTATGCCCTTGCCCATGCCATGGATGCAAGCCTCAGCAAAGGGCATCTCCTATGGGGTGCCAACCATGCCCATGCTGCCACCCATATGACCAGCGATAGAATGACACCCGTCAACCAATGGAAGTTCAGCACCACAATGACATGTTTGAAATTCAAACATGCACATACAGTAATAAAAACTGTGTATGTCAATTTATAATCCAGTCCCGATGAAGCCGCCTATAAAGGTGGGGAAACGCTCTGTCGACTAGATAAAGAAAAAATAAATAGAAAGAACCGAATGATTTTTCCTTGTACCTGAGAAGCTTGCCAGAAGAGAAAAAGAAGTATAGATTGATTCATTCTTGATAAGAAGATAATATCAACGAACTATGCCATTGCCTTCAATAGAAATTGCATAGGAGAGAAAATATGCCCAAATAGCTTATATATATATAATATATATATATATATATATATATATATATATATATATATATATATATATATATATATATATATATGTGTGTGTGTGTGTGGATTATATATATATATATATATATATATATATATATATATATATATATATATATATATATTATATATGTGTGTGTGTTAAGAACTTATAGAAAACTATACGAATTAAGACGAAAATTACTACGGATTTTGAAACTGCAGAATACTACTTTCGGAAAGAACACGTTCAGAATGTTGCTACTCAATCTAAACCACCAATTAGTTTTTATCATACCGTTATACCTGCTCTTACGGGTAACGGGATGCGAGACGGGTTAATTAAAGGAACCGCGGATCTCTTTCACAAGAGGCAAGTACCGACAAACAATGTTGATTTTCCATTCGGTCGACGGCGCGAGTTAAGGGAATGTAAGGAATTAGTACAGTGGAAATAAAAACGAAGAAATATTAAATTCTATAAGAAAAAAACATTTCATCCGTGTAAAGTTTTTGTATCATCAAAACTTTAAGAATATCATTGAACCAGAAGTTATTGCTCTAGTATTCACATATCCCGATGATTCTAAATATAAAAAAAAAAACATTTCATCCGTGTAAAGTTTTTGTATCATCAAAACTTTAAGAATATCATTGGACCAGAAGTTATTGCTCTAGTATTCACATATATCGATGTCCTTGATAATATAGTCACCAGAAATATTTTAAAATATCAGTCTACGAAGACAGAGGCATGATTTACTTTACGTATGGCATCACTTGCAGTTCTAAGAAAAATGTACTTAATTATTAACCTAAATGAAAAATATAATAGTACAATTCACTCTTTTTATGACAGAGAACATAGTAATGATAAAACTGACAAACAAGCAAAAGTACAGTGTACTGATAAAAAAAAAGAAAGATAGCGATAAAAAAGGGCATAGCCTACTACAGAAAAGAGGCAATCCCAGAGTCACCAATTTACCTTTTTCCCATCGATTTAATTTTCTTTCTTAGGCAAAATTTCGGGTTCTATTGATGTATGAATAAAAAAATAAAAGACGTAAGTTTCGGTATTCAATATTTTTCATCAAAAGAAATAACCATTAGTTATCATCTTCATCTACATAGCAAACCTAGTGTAGATTTGCCCTAATAACTTGATCTAAGATGACATTCGAGGCTCTTACAGTTTTAGGAGACTTGAATGCAGACTTAAATCCTGATACGGTCGCACTATTTTGAAAGCAAAATTTCATGAGATTAAGTCAGATAGTTCTAATGTAGAGGACGACAGGGCAGGCAATCTGAAATCGTTATATATGGTAGCTAATCTAGTTTTCTGTACAGCGTATAAGGCTGTATGAGCGCGGCTCATGAAACTTTCAGCCACAGCCCGGTGGTGGTAAGTCCTGTAGCGTTTCCAAACGCACTATCATGGTTACCTTTAACTTTAAATAAAATAAAAACTACTGAGGCTAGAGGGCTGCAATTTGGTGTGTCTGATGGTTGGACGGTGGATGATCAACATGCTAATTTGTAGCCCTCTAGCCTCAGTAGTTTTTAAGATCTGAGGGCGGACAGAAAAAGTGCGGACGGACAGACAAATAGCCATCTCAGTAGTTTTCTTTTACAGAAAACTAGAAACCTGATGAAGGAAAAAACTGGTGCGCAAACCCCGAAAGGATGAGGCAATGATAAAGGTGGCCGATCATAGAAATCATAAGAGGATCGTAAAAAGAAGTGGGAGAATCCCAAATTCTGAGTCTGCACAGGGTAAATATTTGAGGTGGTAGCTTGACGGGTGTTCCGAAGTTGCCGGAGGGAAAAGTGAGGACCTTCAAGCTTCGTTTCCCCAAAGCATAATTTCTTGTCCTAGCTGAAAGTTAAAATTCTTATTTCAAGAAAGTCAAGCGAAAGTTTAATCTTCCTTGTTTATGTGAATGATTTTATATGACCAATAATCCTCTAACCAAAGATTCCCGTTCAACCACTTGAGTCACGATCACTCGACATTAGTTTCAGTCACGTTTGGTAGTTGTGTAGTTTTCTTGGTCTTTGTACGGCTGCATATCGACTCTCAATAGTCGATTCATAGCCACACCATTTATCGTAACCATTACATAGCAATCATATCAATGAAACCGATTCAGTAGAATGATCTGTTCTGTCATCCATGCATGATGCTAACGTTTTGAATAAGCCTGGACAGTTGCTGTATTTTTTCCCATATTTTCAGTTTTTGTTTCAACATCGCTCCAGCTTATTGATCTTGTTTATACGTCCTCGTCTACTTCGAAAATCGTGCTCTCACTTGAAAGTTTATGATGGCCTCTGCTTTTTGTTCAGAAACTCATCTGTTTTTATCCCAGAAGGAAAGTGTCGTCTTGTTACTCATGTATCTGCATTCATTTATCATTCAAAGATAAGAATTCTAACTTCGAATCCTTGTTAGAACTTTTACCTGGGCAGAGGGAGTTCATTTAGAAAATCTCCTTCCAAGTAGCAATTTGAATGCTGTGCTTAAGTCTCCTCGCTCTCTTATTTAATGGTTCTATTTTCGTTTGCAAATGATATCGCTTATTTGAATGATCCCCCAGGTTTTCTGCCTCTGCGAGATAAAGCAAAGATGTCTTTGCGACAAGGAACACCGAGCAGAGAACAAAGAAATCAAATATTCTAATGCTCGCGATGAGGACCTTATCTGAAAAGGGCTTTCAGACAAGAATTTTGCTCGTAAAGAATCATTTCAGTACTAAAATTTCCCAGATACTAAATGACTTATATTTATGCTAAGTTTGAGAGCATACGTGCATGTGAGACATACGACTGTCCTCTCAAAAGTATTTCTCCAAGTCTGCGTTTTATATATGCAAAAAAAGCACAGAAAATAAACCAAACGGTAATGGGAAACGAGAGAATTATATATGTTTAAAAGTCAAGGCAGCGACACTGACTAATCGTGAGATGCCAGATAGTAAACTGTGCGGTCGACATCTTTCTCAAAACAATCATCGCCAGATACACGCATCCTGCAGAACTGGGTTTCTAGTCTATTACTATGACTGAACTAATAATAATAATAATAATAATAATAATAATAATAATAATAATAATAATAATGTACATTCTGAAAAGGGGAAGAATTTTCGGAAACAAATTTGTATTAGAATAAGCAACTCTATATCTCGATGGCAGCCACAGATGGCCCAAATCCCCAGACTAGAGGTTTCCCCGAGAAACGAAAGACGGAGCTCCCAGAAAAGTATGAATAATGATTAGAAATAAATTAGCATTTAGAAACCGTCACGAACCTTACGTCCCAATGGCTACCTCCATTAGTAATGAGGTCGATAAGACAAAGCAACGGGCATTAACCATGTTCCTCATAATTAATGAGGAAAGAAGACAAAGATCTCTCATAAGAAATTGTGTATGAGGGCTATCTGCTTATGTAGAGAAGGTTTACAATGAATGCCCAAACATGGTTCCTGAGCTGCAAAAGGGAAGAACAATGCACGAGTTGAACCGGAGAGAGAGAGAGAGAGAGAGAGAGAGAGAGAGAGAGAGAGAGAGAGAGAGAGAGAGAGAGAGAGATAAGAGCAAACAGCTGAAAGCGGCGTGATTATGTACACCCGGTTGGAAAATGCCAGATTCGAGTTCTCTAGTAAAATAAAAACTGATGAGCCTGCTGACGCCAGTATAACATACTGAACGATATAGCCATCACCAAAAGTGTGAAAAAATATGAAATAATCCTAAGAAAATAGGAGATGGGTGTGCTCCTTCCCTTTCTCTAAAGTTTCATCTTTTAACCATCTAACCGTTTACATAAGCCTATCTAACAGCTGGGCAACAATTTATTTACACTCATTAACCCAACCTAACCTAACCTGCAACACATGCGAGTGACACCAATGCTGACTGACGACCGTTATGTAGCACAGAAATTTGACACACCAACAGCAAAGAAAATTATGCCTTATTTATAAGGCCTTTTTGGTATCTTATTCAAAACAAGCTGAGTAAATCCTGTACCTTGCGTACTACACATATTGCACATTATGGTCTAGAAACAGCTCTGCTTGATCAAACGTACCCCAAGTTTTAGATGAAGCTTCGGCCGCAACTGCAATGAGCTGAGGACACAAGACACGCCACGTCACTCCATAGCTCGTCTGAAGAGGTGTGTCTATCACGGAGCGGTTTTCGTCTTCTGCAGTGACGTCCTGACAGGAGAAAGGAATTGCATCAGTACTGTACAAGCATGTATGCATGTTATATATATTATACGCCAACTCTTTAGTTGTCTCCAAGAAGAATATATGGATAATTTTACTGTGATAGGTATTTTTTTAGGTTTCAGGTCAATGTAAATTAATAAAAAGAAACTGAATATATAAAAATATACTTTGAGAGCACCTCCTTGGGCAAGTCGGTAGGGTTGTGGTCTTGCAATCGTTAGGCCCAAGTTCGACTTTCCGGCCGACTAATGAAGAGTTAGAGGAATTTATTTCCGTTGATAGAAATTCATTTCCCGTTGCTAAGTAACCAATTGGTTCTTAGCCACGTTAAATAAGTCTAATCCTTCGGGCCAGCCCTAGGAGAGCTGTTAATCAGGTCAGTGGTCTGGTAAAACTAAGGTATACTTAACTTAAGCTCTTGAGATTAAAATCTGCTATTAAAAGATCCTGGACTATTGTTCTCTGAAGAAGATCACTAATCACACAAAAATATCATATATATATATATATATATATATATAAATAAATATATATATATATATATATATATATATATATATATATATATATATATATATATATATATATATATATATATATATATACTGTATGTGTGTGTGCGTGTGCACGCGTTTATATAAATATCTGTCTACCCATCTGTCTATCCATATATATATATATATATATATATATATATATATATATATATATATATATATATGTATATATATATATATATATATATATATATATATATATATATATATATATATATATATATATATATATATATATATATATATTTGATGTATCTGGGTGACTCGTAGTTTTCTTCAAAGAACAGTAGTCCAGGATCTTTTAATAACATATTTTAGTTTGAAGAGGTGGTCTCAAAGTATATTTTCTTATATTCAGTTCTTTTTATTCATTTACATTGACCTGGAGCCTAAAAATACCTATCGCAGTAAAATTATATACATATATAATTTATATACATATATAATTATATATAAACATATGCGTATATATATATATATATATATATATATATATATATATATATATATATATATATATATATATATATATATATATATATATAATGGAAATCACGTTTATGAGAAAATCTTAAGTATTCTAAGATGAGGTATGTTAGTGCCACTCTCATGGTGCAATCCGTTTTTCTCAAGTCATGCTATAGTCCGATTCTTGAATGTGGTACGAATAGTCTTCATAAAATCAGAGAGTTCGAAGGGAAGAACTGTCATATATTACACAGTGCACTATTTTGCTCATGATCACACTATCAAAACAGTTGACAAAGATATATAAACTTGCAAAGGGAAAGTGATAGAGAAGTTCTTCTTAAGTAAATAATCTTCTGAAATGGCACTGGTTTTTTAAAACAAAGGAAGAAAGTAGAAACTTATTTCTAGAAACCACATATATCAAGATTTATTCCTTTAAAGAATCATTCAACCTGAGATGCCGATATGGTACCAGACAATAATAACCATTATACGGTATATCCCACCAGGAAGTTGCTGCAGCAGTAATAACTTTGTAAACCTACAGTTTCCTATTAATTACAGTCGCTTGTGTTTTCTCCACTATTATTATATGAATCAGAATCATCGATGCTGAAGGGTACTAAAAATTCATGGGAAGCATTTTGATAATTGCCTTTTTCACCGAACGGGACTCTGAACCTTTCGAAGACAGCTCTTTTCAGCAATTACGTCCTTGGAGGTGCCTTAGGTGAGCAACGGAACTGAGGACGATTTTGTGGCTATTTACTGAACGGAGTTGAAGCACGGCATAAAATTCTTAGGGAAAACGTTAAATTCATGAGTGTGTTTTGAGAAGTTAGGAGAAAAAGAAGAAGGAAGAGGCGGAGGAGTAGAAGAAATTCCCCAGAAAGTAATGAGTCTTGATGGTTGCCGTGACACCGGGATTATTTAGAGCTTTCCGCTATGTTGCAGCGCACTTCCCCCTTGATTAAGATGGGTTCGTCTGCTTCAGCTGCTGAGCCGCTAATTTCTCTCCTGAACCCTCCAGCCCTCGGCCAATTTGCTTCTTCGCAGCGGCAGGACAGCAAATATATGACGACGATTTCCGCCTTACGGAGTAGACCGCGTTTTGTACAATATATTTTTTTTTATTAATTCTGAATTCTTTGGCAGGCTGAGAAAATGCAGAGGAGGGGAGGTCATCGACCCCCAGCCAGCAGCCATTTGAGAGACATAAATAGCAATTTCGTTTGGTGTAAACAGGGAGCACTCCGAGCTCCCTGCTTCCTTAACTGCGCTATCAGGGCCATTGGGAAGGGCCACTTGAGGGATGTGGTTAGTTAGGCGATGGGAAGTCATTGTATTTTATTGCTGGTAATGCACTATGGTTAGCCAGTGGTCAGTGTAAAGAGATCCCGGGTTCCGGAAGGTTCGGACGGGGTGGGTGGGGTGGCTGGATGGGGCTCGTCTGCTTCGATTATTTAACCAAGTGGAGTATATAAAAGATTTCTTTTCCGTCAGAATCTTAGGCGTTTTGAGCGGGCTAACAGTTTTGAGCGGGGACTAAAACACGGGTAATTCGCCGCCCTTAGCTGGACAGTGACCAAAGACCTAGAATTATCAGCGCAATAAGAAACAAGTAAAAAATGCGCCAAAGTTTCTTCGGCGCAATCGAGTTTTCTGTACAGCCACTCCAGTGTATAATAAAGGCCAACGAAAACAGATCAATCTTTCAGTGGTCTCGATATGATGCTGTATGAGCCGCGGCCTATGAAACTTTAACCACGGGCAGGTGGTGGCCTATCCTATATCGTTGCCAGGAGCACGATTATGGCTAATTTTAACCTTAAATAAAATCAAAACTACTGAGGCTAGAGGGCTACAATTTGGTATGTTTGATGTTTGGAGGCTGGATGATCAACATGCCAATTTGCAGCCCTCTAGCCTCAGTAATTTTAAGACTTAAGGGCGGACAGAAAAAGTGCGTACACTTTGTTTGGTTTATATGTGCAGCCCTCCACAGGGATAATGCCCTCTCTGGCGGGCCCTTGTACGTTTTCAAAATAAGGCGCTTCTTATATTTTGTAGTTGCCTTTCAGTTTTTCTCGTCAGTATCGTAGCTCCTGCAGAATAGGAGTCTCTTTCGTTCCTTTTTAAATCTGCATTCTTCTTGTATGCTCTTCACTTCAGGCGGTATTTTGTTGTATAGTCTTGGTGCGCAGTGTACAAATGCTCTCTAGCCTGACTTACAATTTGTCTAGATTCAAATAGCCTATATGCTTCACTTGCATGTCTGATTACAGTTCCTTTCTGCATGCCACAAAGTATGGACTTTATAATATGAAGAAAATTTTACATAAAAAATAATTTTCGGTCTGATATTCTATGAATATTTAATAGCCTATTACAGACAGACATGACTGTCCGTCCCGTCAGCCTTCGCTCAGGAGAACAGGGCCATTAATCTCAATGCTTAAGTTCAAATAATACGTAAATTGGATTTTATGATCATATCAATATTTTTTCTTATGATGTCAGTATTTAAACGTGAGAACCATTTCCTGAGAATGCGACATCCAATATGCGAAGTCGGAGGCATCAGAGCGCGACGTCTCGCAAGTCAGTTTAGAGAAATAACGCGTCGTCTCCAATATTTTGATAAGTGGGCTTAATAGCTGAAACCCCTTTTGCGTATAAACGTGATCAATTTTGCACTTGAAAAGAGCTAATTCAGCACGGTATAGTGCGCGAGGGGCGTGGAAGATCTTAACTCTCTTAATGTGAGTATTTACATGTATTAAATCTCTTACCGCCTCGTTGTTGTCGAAAAGAAAGAAAAATATTTTTGATCTTTTATTAAAGAAGAAAGGAGGGGAACTGAAGAGAATCGTGATTCTTCCCACACGTATTAGAGCGCTTTCAAATTATTGGATTACCTTAAAGACTTGAGTGTTTGCAAAAGAAGGCGTTCGAGGAATGATGAATTGGCGGTGCGCCACACAACAGAGAGAGAGAGAGAGAGAGAGAGAGAGAGAGAGAGAGAGAGAGAGAGAGAGAGAGAGAGAGAGAGAGAGAAATTTTCAGTATACATAGACATTCATGGATGTTGATTCTGATATTTAACACCTGCCAGTCAAAAACTATTCTATGAAAATACCTTTAAGGGTAACCCGATGGCCCATGTTAACAACCGAAAGTTGTTTACAACCTCGTACTAGGACCGCTAACCGGGTGGGCAGTTTAAAGGGAAATAGAAATTAATTTGTGGGACCAAATCCCAAATTTTGAAATCCGCCACTTTTAAAAATCTCACATAATCTCATATATATATAAAAAACGCCTAGAAAAAGCCGAATATCTAATTCACAATTTTCTATAGGTACAACTTTCACTAGGTATGTCATTGTACATGTAAACTTAAATAAGTTAGGTTAGACCTATCTGGTCCAGATGTCTTCCTTTTCTCAAAAATATACTGATTATAATTGTCTTCGTTGCACATTTTACTTAAAAAAAAACAATTGAAGGTGATTTATGATAGAATTTTACGTCATTTATATTATTCTTTTAGGTCATCCCCGCGAATACGATAAAGAGATACCGAATATTCAGATCCACAAGCCAATAACATTCAGTTCTACGGGATAAAGAGCAACCCTGTTGTGCCACAACTTTACAGAGTAAATTGAACCCTCACTCTTTAGGACTGTCTGTTGTCGTTCGAACAGGGAAATAGGAATAAGCGAAAAAACATCACCCCTAACTTGAAGGACAATTCCAAGTTCTGAATCCATGGGACCATCTACCTTCTTTAACAAGACACAAAGGATTATTCGGCTAATCTATTGGAGGCTGCAATCCTGTATATTCTTGTTGGTTGGTCTAGATTATGGTCTAATGCTGATCTCTGGACTCTGTTCATCAACAGAGGTGAGAGCTGAACTGTAGACTGTGCAGTCACAGTGGGACTGCTAAGTGCAAAATCGTTTGGTTGGCGATGCAAGCATGAAGCTAAGAGTGTGGTTCACCTTTAGCTGTTTATCAAAAAATAACATTAGCCAACAGAAAATTGAAATGGCCGCTAATGTTTTTATGATAACCACCAGATTAAGGTTTCTGGATGTTATCTTTATTTAATTAATGCAATCTATCCAAAATCAAAACTCAAGATGTCCATGCCTGTGTTTTTTATTCCTTTAGGTCAAATACCAGCTTCCTCAGGTGTAATGTAAAAGGGCATAAAATGCACATACGCAGTCAAGCTGAAGGGTTTAACAGCTTCCTTTATAAGCCGCTGTCTTGAAATTGATGCCTCTACAAAAAGTGCTCAACGATCATTTTCTGGGCTTGAATCTGCCTTCACAATGTCTTTGGCAAATTACCATTCAACGTTTGTGTTCTGAAACATGGCGATTCTATTTTTACAACATTTCGTGCTTGTAGGTTAATCTTATTCACGATATTTACAAGTTTCAAAGTAACTATTCTGAGATTATGGCTTACACCTTCGATTATTAACAACCCTTCAGTGCCTAACTGATGTGATATTGCTACCTTTATGCCTTTAATCCAAAAGCATAATAGCCTAGTAACTGGTCGGAGTATGCGCGACAGAGTATTCTTAGCTGATCTTCATCACCAAGTACTTGGACAACCAGCTTTATATTTTTTGTCACTGCAAGTCTCTTGCATTCTGCTTTCAGTTGGTCAACGAGTGCCTCCGAAACCATGTGAAGAGGGATCTAAATTGGCTGATGATCCCGATGTTAAATCTTTGGATTATGATTAATGTGCAGCTAATAGGCCCAGCCCAAGTACATAATAGTGTATTAAAGTTTTTAAAGTGACATGTTAGTCTAGGCTAGGGGGGTCAGTTTGGAATGCATCCACCTAAATTCCATTCTCACATATTATAACATAGGTTACAAGGGTGCCCCAGAGGCTTTGGTGGGGCAGTACCTGGTACACAGCCTGTTGGATTGGTTTACGGTCTAAAAAATTGAGATAATATGTACCCTATTAATGGTATCCCGAAACCTTGTAACATAGGTTGGGGCTTCCAGGGGGAACTAGAACTGGTGAAAATAATGTTGAAACAATTGTTAGGAGAGGTTGGGAAGTAAGATGGAAGAAAGAGGGCATGAATGAAGGCATAGTAAAAGGAATGAAAGGGGTTGCAGCTAGGGGCCGCAAGGACGCTGCAAAAAAAAAAAAAAAAAAAAAAATTAATGCCTATGTACATCGTGTGAGGTACAATGACAGCACTATCCCTGAAGCTCCTTCGTCTCCCAGGCCAACCGAAAAAACCCTGGTTTTCTACTGGAAGTCTTCATTATTAGATGAATGGCGGGGGCTACAGCTACAAGTAGGCCTACTGAATTCCAATAGAATTGAAGACCGAATTCGTTGAAAACACACTTAAAACATAGAAAAAACAAACTTCTAATTTCAAAAGAGCCCTTACTGATTCTTATAAAAAAACCTAAGCGGTAATAAGCAATTATAATCACTACCATGTATGAATGCTAGTCATGAAGAAAGCTACATAAACCTAGTCAGACGGATTTTCGCGGGTCAGTCAAATCCCGTGCGCCTGTACACCGTCCTAATATTTAACACCCCCCCCCCCCACCTGTGTTACTATACTTTGTTGGCTTTCCTGCGCTTTACAGAAGCAGACAATGAACTTTAAGTCGAGTTTTCACAGTATAGATGCCACTACTGTGTCCTGACAGCGAATGGCACACATTCTTTCAAATACCACAAGAGTTGATTTCCAAATCGCTAACGTTATTATTGTATCAACTAACCTCTGGCCTATACCGGTGTGAGATTTGGCGTTTATAAGTGAACGATTCCTCCTACACTTGTTCTAAGCGACCCGCTACCGTAATACTCGCACTACCACTTAGTGAGTTAGACTGAGCTCGTGTTTGTCTTATTTTTATGGAGCCATTTCATACTCGCAAACCGCCCGTCGGTGTAAATTATCTGGTTGACAATGTTGGGAAAGAGAAACTAGCGCTGGGCTTTGCAGTGATTTCATCATTTGAATAGTTTGGTGATTACCGAATAAATGCTTATAACCAGCTGAAGGGCACGACCTGTTCCTCAATTTTCTTATCAGCTTCAGGTTTTTTTTTTTTTTTTTACAGAGTAATCTATTTAGGTCTATTTAATATTTCTTATAAGAGCCGATTTCATCGCAAATCGCTTTGGCATACTTCGTCACCCACTTCGCCGAGCGGGTGATAATGATCACCTGTCCTGGTTGGCTGTTGATAAAAATCGCCATGCAAGACATCTTTGTGGCCGAAATTTCGCTTATCGCGGATAACATCGTCATTCCCCGACCGAAACCCTTACCAGATGAGCCTCCGAAGACTGCCCTCCGCAAATTTCGTGAAAATCAAGGCAGGTTTGGGATAATAATAGTGTTTTCGGGTGCTCGAACGGAATAAGCGGCCGGAGTGTGTGCAGGTAACAGTGGTCAACAGATAAGGACAATAAGGAAATGGTCATCCGACGGAAAGATATGATAATTCATTGACAGGTATTTGCGTACATGTTAGCGTATCTTCGTGCGTTCATTAGGTATATTATCGTGTTCATGCTTATACACTTGTGTGTGTGTGTGTGTGCCAGCATTAGTATGCGTCTATTTATACTTAATATGTAGGCAGTAGCCATTATTATTATTATTATTATTATTATTATTATTATTATTATTATTATTATTATTATTATTATTATTTAATGTTGTTGTTGTCGTTTTATGATAGATGCAAAATAGATATTGTTTTTCAAAGCGTGAAGGCTTCAGTTTATAATTTCGTTATGCTAAGGATTTGACGTATTTTTCGGCATAAAACAATACAATGAACCCTCACTGTGAAAAAAAAAAAACATTCTCCTTTTGAGGCACCTCTTCCAGAATGTGCAGCTCAGCAAAAATTATTTTCAAATCCGTAATCGAACCACAAAAGCTGGATCGCTTGAGAAGGGTCAGGTCATAATTTTTCCTATAATGTGCTTATTTAAATTCCGACGAAATATAGATGAGCAGTTTATCATACCCACAGACATAGATATGCATGAATATATGTGAGTTTAGAGAGAGAGAGAGAGAGAGAGAGAGAGAGAGAGAGAAAGAGAGAGAGAGAGAGAGAGAGAGAGAACGGTCCCTCACTGGATCTTATCCCCTTCCAAGCATTGCATTTTGACCTCACTTATCTCTCGCGGCTTTTCCCAGCTTGTAAACAAACATCGAGAGGATCCTTTATCACGAGATCACGAGATAATCGAGAATCCTTTTTCGTGTGATCACGAGATAATAGCAAAGGATCTATTGAGGATATCAGATAGAATCTCACTTCCAGCTGTTCACCCGAAGACGATGACGTGATTGCTGAAGTATTCGCAAAAGAATCCATTGCAGCATTCGAAAAAAGGGGAATTCTCACTTTATCCTTCTTTGGGAATAAGCGACAGGATTGGCAACCACTCATGTTGTATAATTTCTTGGAAATGTTGAAGGTGTAGTATTCTTAGGTTCTATTTTTATTTACTCTTCGAATATTTTATTTGGAATTCCTAACGTTTACTTTGGAAAGTGGAAACGGATGGGTTTTTTTTTCTTTTACATTGGATCGTTTGACAGAGGTGTAGAATTTCATTCATCAGAATTATGCTAATGATTATACAAAATTGCAATCTAATTCTATTCACGATTTGATCTATTGTGGGCAGAGGATACCATTTTACTACTTTATCTATGACATAATTTCTAATAAACAATTAATATTCCGCAAAAGAATACTTAAAGCAGTATCATGCTGTTTTCTTAAGCAAAATAAGAGAAAGGAAAACCAACTCACGTTTAAACGCTCGTCTCGGAACTGACGTTGAACAAGTCAAATTATGTTTCCTATTTTCGAAAATATTTCTGTCATTTAATTGTTTGGTTCGAAGCCTCCCTCTCCAGCACGAATTCCCTGATATTCGTGTCGTCTTTTTGCTTTCATTTTCCTATCCTTTCTGAGTGCACTTTATTCTTCTCGTCTGTTTCTCATTATGCGTGCATTTTCTCTTTATTCTGCCTTTCTCTTTTGCCCGATGAGCGAATTCTGTTCGGAAGAAGCTTGTTAAGCAAGCTGCTGACCTTTCTGGCTAGTTCCGAAAATATGTCTGCGCCTGCCTTTAGAATAATAAGAATGTTGCTTTTCAGTGTGGATGTCTCTTCGAGCTGAGGGATTCCGCTTTCCATTGATGCATCGCTTTCCCTCTGGTTACAAGGGAGAACTTGTCCTTGTTTTTGCAAATCTTGCTTAGAGGCTTTTCAAAGACCCTTCAGTGGATAGACAGATAACACGAAGTCTTTCCAGAAACATTTAAGCATTTAATTGAAGATAGAGTGATGATTATGCATAATTCGATAATAAATTGTAAGAGACATTGCGATACAATCTCGAATGTACATATTGTTTTTCTTCCTCAGAAAATACCAGCAAAAAATATAATCAACTAATACTGGCGTTTTGTGTGTGCTGTTGGAAATGGACCTGTCACAAGGTTAAAAGGAATAGCTTTTTTTTTTTAGAAAAAGGAACGTCATCTGCACCTGTTAAAATATTCATTCTTTACCGAAAATGGTTTAGTCTTCTGTAATAGCTGTGTCGATTTTCTGTTATGTTTATTCAAGACTCTCTCTCTCTCTCTCTCTCTCTCTCAGTGCATTCTTATATATGATGAGGACACTTACGAGAGGCAATCTTATTGCTATGTATGTATACTTCGCTCTCCAGCGCCATGTGACAATTAAGTAAATCACTCTGAATGACATTAGTTGTTAGAATCAATAAAAGTCAGACACTGCAAGAAAGTATTATGTATGGCGCATCAATATACTGCGACAGGAAATAAGTAGTGAAATTCCACTATTAAGTATATGAGGAAAAACCGCATTTTGAAGAGGACCGTCCTGCCAACGGTCGGAAGCTCCTTTTTTTTTTATATAATTTTTTGACGGGTTTAGATTCAAAGAGTTTTTGCTTATATACATAAGGGTGGATTTTCACTTAAGAAATGTATTAGTTAACCTCCTCGAATAAAGATAGGTGGAGATAAGTGGATCAAGAAATGCGAAAGAAGACGGGGATACTTAGATTTTACATAAAAAACAACTTGCATCACCTTTGTTTTATATGGTATTTTCCTTAGCAATTCAGCAAGAACGACATTTTTAAAACTGGCTGTCTCAGAAAAGTGTCCTTGAATCAGCAATGGCTTACGGAAATATTCAAGGAAAGGGCGAATCCAGCACATGGCGCGCCACCTTACCTCGCTTTTACTTTGCAAACATCACCAACCCTCAGACTTTTTGTGACTTCTTTTCCCCCTACTGCTGTGCTGTGGAATGATGTCCCGGGATCAGTATCCCTGATTCCTATATAACTTTCATATTTTGAGAGAGCGGGTCTATCTTTTCTTTCTTCCTTTCTGTTTCCTGTTTACTTTTCACCTGCGCTAGTTAAGGCCAAGACATCGCCCTTCCCGTCGGACTACTCTTCAAGAAACGGCATAACAGAATATTAAAGAGAAGCAACCTTCAGAAATATTCATTTTTGCCATCTGCCGAAACAAGTTAATTTATTGATTGAATTCACTCCTCTGTCATTAATCATCTTGCGTCTCTCATCATTCATTTTGTCTCAACGTTACGGACAGGAAGATAATAATTTTGTTCCTGTTTTGGCGATTTCTTTTTTGAAGTTGTGCCTGAGTTTTGCAAATGTGAGAGACAGTAACAAACAAAACTCACGACATAGAATAACAAAGGAAAATGTAACAAGAACTGAGAGAAGAAAATAAATCAGATATAAGATCAAAAATTGAAAACTGAACAGGCTTCCGGAATATCAGTAGCAATTTTTAGTATCCACAGTTATGTACAGGGTGTCTATAAAGTCTATTTACAATTTAATGAAATATATTACAAAGTCATTGATGAGGTGTCTTAATGAGAATTGTTCTATGTACTCTAAATTTTTAATCACATTGCATTTGTGCATTTCAGGTACCCTGTTGATGAAAGAGGCACTGTTAACTGAACCCCTAAGTAAAAAATGGCTACTCCTCAAGAAAAGGCACAATGTGTGTCATGGTTTATTGAAACAAAATCGGATACGCAGACTCAGAATGGAAGAGATCTACCGTCACGTCCGTCAGTTCGTGCATGGCACCAGAAATTTATGGAGGCAGGGATAGTGTTGGGTAAATGGAGGAGTGGACGACCAAGAGCATCTGATGAAAACATCGATCGTGTGAGACAAGCTTTTGATCGTTATGCTACAAAGTCCATCCGTACTGCTGCCAGACACTTACAGCTACCACGTTCAACAGTGCACAAAGTCCTACTCAATAATTTGCGACTGTACGCTTACAAAGTGCAACTCATACAGGCACTCGAGCCAGATGATAAACGAAGACGAAAAGAGTTTGCAGTTAACATGCTGAAACGAATTTCTGAGGATGAAGCGTTCCTCAGCAGAGTTTGTTTTGTGATGAGGCAACCTTCCATGTTTCAGGGAAACTGAACACACACATAATGTGAGGATCTGGGGATCAGAACATCCCCATGTGACTAGGGAACTTCACCGAGAGAGTCCAAAGGTGATTGTGTGGTGTGGGATTATGTGTAATCGAATCATTGGTCCATTTTTCTTCAACGAGACATTAATTACTGCAGATGCTTACCTAGACCTTGTGACAGAATATGTAGCACTACAACTAGATGACCATCAACCAACCATCATTTTCCGGCAATATAGTGCACCACTACATTTGGGACTGCACGTTCGTGGGTTCCTAAATCCAACATTTCCAGATCGGTGGTTGGAAGGAATGGCCCCACTCCCTGGCCACCTCGTTCACCAGATATCACTCCCCTGGACTTCCTTCTATGGGGTTATGTTAAAGATATCGTGTATCGAACAAAGATAAGGGACATCATTGATCTCAAGCAAAAGACCACTGATGCCATTGCCACCACTGATAAGACTATACTACAGTGAACGTGAAAAGAAATCGAGAGGTGTATTAAATGAGACAAAAAACTTCAGTATCTACTCCTCATATTTTAATAATTTCCACATATTTGTCCGTTCATTTTCCTTTGTAATATATCATTTCACTTGTACATATACTTTATGGACATCCTGTATATATGTGCATATACAGTATATGCATATATATGTATGTATATATATATATATATATATATATATATATATATATATATATATATATATATATATATATATATATATATATAGGTAGATAGATAAATAGATAGACACACAGAAAGGTCACTTGACTATATTAATTTTTCTGAAGGCAGACGAAAACTGAACAATTGTATATATATATATATATATATATATATATATATATATATATATATATATATATATATATATATATATATATATATATATATATATATATGTGTGTGTGTGTGTGTGTGTGTGTGTGTGTGTGTGTGTGTATGCAGAAAACTCATTTGAATATATCTGTGTAATTTTTTTAAGACAGACGGAACCGCAGCCTTATAATATCGAACTCCGGTTTGAAGAAAAAACTGTTGAAATAGTGAAAAAGAGACAAACGTGGGATCTTACTCTGAAAGAATTAATAAGCATACTTTTCAAGATTAAGATATTGGAGTCTTCGAAATAACGCAACGAGTAACAATGGCATATTAATGTAACAGAGTTTCATGGTCAAGGTCAGATATATTAATCTCTCAAAAATTCCATCATATGAATTTATCGGTATCTAATCACAACCTTTTATTCTGCTAAGAAGTTTCCTTTGCTGAATTATAATTCTATCAATCATGTGGCTGTCTGAAAAAAATGAAGCTTGCATTCAGAGGTAAAATATTCTCCTTGTAATGAGAATGTTATTCTCCCTGAAAAACTTTCGGTGAACGATTTTTTCTGTTGCTAGAACTTACTTCCTCACACCGCTCTTCTCATTGTAATTTGGGTTTATCAAGTTTTATTTATCACAGTTATACATTCAGTATTATTCTTGCTCGTATTTGTTGTCTATTGCTGAATACTAGAGCAGCTAAAGACTGGACAGGTTTCAGAATTTTGTTTCTTGATGACGTAAGATCAACTTTTTGCCGTATAGGATTTGCTCTCTAATTCGGAAAGTTCTACTTTTTATGCAAATACCAAGGAAATATCATCTGGTTTACTTCACAGATTCGAAATGACTCACATTATTAGCACGAAGTTATTAAGGGTTTATTTTATTGGCATCATCTATCATGGGGAAGAAACAAGCAAAATAAAAATGTGATGGCGATAAAGAAGAAGAAGAAGAAGAAGAAGAAGAAGAAGAAGAAGAAGAAGAAGAAGAAGAAGGGGAGGAGGAAGAAGAAGAAGAACCTAGTCTTTACTCTGGCGAGGAAGAAAATAAAAAAGAAAATGGTAGCAATGTTAAAGTTCAAAGGTGAAATTGGGACAGACCAGTTAGGCCACATAGACCAGGGTGTACTAACCTTTTTAGTATGTGTTTTGAAGCTTCCTCTTTATTAGCGCGTTTATTGATACCCAAAGGTCGCATTCCGACCTGCCCACTTGTACTAGAATATATTTAGATTATATCTCTCTTATTTAACGGCTAATCCAGAAAATAAGAGAGCTAATGTTTAGTGGCCACTCCCAGCAGATAATCGTTCTGTAAATTACTACATCTAAAAGAAAAAGAAAATAAAAGAGAAGAAGAAATCAGCTCTCGGGAGGGGATTGCTGGTTTTACAAGTGAGGAACTGAATCAAGAGAAAGTTCTCAATTGAATATAAGGGAGAAAGATAGTCAGGGATATCCATCTTTGAAGGGAGGGTGGGAAGGTGGGGGGGCAGGGAGAGTGTTATCACTATCCGTCAGGGGAGGGTTTGGTCGCACAAGTTGCAAATTAAAATCTGTTTGCAACGGTCTGTCGGCCAAGCGCAGAACAGATATTTGTTGTCTATTGCTGAATACTAGAGCAGCTAAAGACTGGGCAGGTCGACGTATGGGACGGTCACCTCGGGTTTGTTAGGGATGAGGGACCAGTGTACTGGATCTGAATAAAAAAGAGAAAAAAAAATAGATGTAAGCCTTTTGAAGGGGAGAAACTGGATTAAGAATAAAAAGGATTGAAAGATAGAGGTCAGTCGTCTTGAAGTTAGGGTTGGCCATAGACAAGTAAAAACGAGAGAGAGAGAGAGAGAGAGAGAGAGAGAGAGAGAGAGAGAGAGAGAGAGAGAGAATACTTTGGTTATTGGTAAATTGTTACCCGAGTACAAAATTTAATGGATGGTCAACTAGTGACCAACAACATTTTTGGCGCTCCAATACAAAATGTTAAGGTCCTCACTATAGCATATACTGTACGCCTGTGAATGCCATTAGACAACCTGCCATCTGTATGTTGATTTGATAACAAAAGCATATTACAAAAACCCCTTTCATTTTACCATGAACTTAAAATAACTAGCTAAAAAACTCACATTAGAGAGGCCACAGTTCTACATTTGAAATTAGTCTCGTTCCAACAAGCTCTTTCGTTGAATTATTCGAGTAATCTGTGTCGTCATGACTTTTATTACCTGTAGAGCTTGTCTTGTCTAAGGTCTAAGGAGTCAAACTTAAATTTATGCGTGGAATAACGGCTTTATTTTAGTTCTGAGTGGTTTCTCCACCTGTATATGGGCCTCATTTATTTTTGTTCGGAGTATTATAACCTTAGGCTAAAGCTTTTCTATTTTAGACAGGCTCGAATTAAGAGTATTCCTTTGTTTCGGTAACTTGAGTCTTACTTTTGAAATTTACTCACTTCCTCTTGTTTTCAGAAACTTACTTTCTTCTTTATTTTACTGATTTATTTCTGTCTTATTCCAGATCTTGATTCACTTCTTCCTTACTAAAGATCACACCTGAGTTGAATTAACTAAAATAATAATTTTTTGCTAAAGAATGATTTTACTATTGAGGAATTGCGCCACTGTTTTACCAGTATGCAAACGTAAGACTTTTTGTAAATTACAATAGTTTAACTGGAAATTGTGAAATTCTAAAAAATTCCTTTCCATCAAGTGACAGCAAAGCTTCCATAACCGCCAGTGTTAAGAATGTCAATTATTTTGTGCAAACACATTCGCAGTCATACTCTTTCGTAAAGCAGTTATCGCAATTAACTATGCTAACGTGTAAGATGCATTTTGCAACGTAAACAAGACATCGCAAGAAATTCCTTATCACTTGTGTCTGATAGTGCGAATTATTTGAGTAATTTTCTTATGTTACGCCTATATATTTTGCTCCCACTTCTGTGATACGTTCTACCATGGCCTCCTTGCTATATATAAGATTTTTTTTTTTATCCTCGACTGCTGATAGGGCGTGGAAATTCATTTTGGGACCAAACCTTCCCGACCCGAGTGGAAAATTCTCCCCGATATGAGCCTGTCATGATAAGAGTAAAAAAAAAAAGGCAAATAAAAACTAGAATAAAAAAATCATCCGCCTGCGCCTGGAGAAATATTATGGTATCTAGAGAAATATTAATTTTACCATCCTTGTTATCAGTTGAAGGCTCTTTTTGAATATTACTTAATATACAGGAAGAAAATCATCTTATTTTTTCTAAGTATGATAAACAGATATCATGAGTCAAATGGCTCGACAGTAACGACCATTAAAATACTCGACGTTTACTACTTCAATCTCCTTTAAAGTCGTGAAAATCATTTAGAATTGAATATTCAACGAAAAGATGTATTTCTCTCTCAGATTTGTCTGCATTTCAAAGCACTGCCTTCAACAACTTAAATTTTGTCTTCTTTCTCAGCAAACAAAAATCTTCTACCTATCGATTTATGGCCTGCTTATTTGGTATAGCGCGTAATACCTTACGCAGGATTGTGCCAACACTATCATTGGTCTAATGTTCTTAAACTTTAGCTTGTGCCGTAGTCTCTGGAACATGGGTTATTTGGCTTCGGTTTTCTTGCTTGGCTGCACAGTAAGGCACAGTTTTGTTAGCTTGCTTATTTTTTTTTATCTATTAACTATAAATATTTTGTTGCGTTGCTAATAGTTCTTATTTGCATGTTTTCAGTTCTGTATATTGTCACCTCTTATTCTGTTTCCTGTTCAACTCACTTGGGTCTTTTTCACACTTTCGTCTTCTATTCAGTGGACACTTGTAAGACCTGTCGATGGCCGTTCGGCTTTTCCTAATAATTTACGTTATTCCTGATCTCTTTTCTTTGGAGAAACAGAGGATGGGGTGGGCGGAGGTAGGGGAGGGAGGGGGAATTGGCAAGGTTGTTTTACAAACCTAAGGAATGGAAAGTTAAAATGGCTACTTCCTGTGTTCATGATCCCCACACTACCTGTGAGGGATGTAGCTTTGAGTACGCGAATATAGCTAATGCATATATATATATATATATATATATATATATATATATATATATATATATATATATATATATATATATATATATACATATACATATACATATATACTGTATATATATGCGTGTGTGTGTATACACACACACACACACACACACACACACACATATATATATATATATATATATATATATATATATATATATATATATATATATATATATATATATATATATATATATTTATGCATGCATTGAGAGAGAGAGAGAGACAGAGACAGACAGATAGACAGAGAGATACTTTTAAGGGTTTATTATTAAAGGCAATCAAAGTGTTCGTGCGTACACGTGATGCAACCCCAAAATGTCGCAAGAGTGTAGAATTATTTTCATTGAATAGAATCCTCATGTGTTAAAGGGAAAATGGAAGGTGAAAATGAATTATTAATAAAGACGGAGAGAAATAAAAGAATGGTTGATATCAGGCTTTATAAAGAAGTACAACTTTCTAAAGATGTTTAACAACTGTTTTAAACTTTAGAGCATCAGCATATTTTATAATGCAGCAAAGAAAGTCCTCCTGATTGTAACCTCTGACAAATCCTGACAAGTCTCATTATAGCTATGGAGAAGTATTCCGTCAGAGTAGCCCATCTGGACCAAGAATTCTTCCCCATTCATAAGTCGAAATGAGCCTGGTCTCATTTAGGATTTCTGAAAAGCATTTTGTCCTGATATTTTATCTGAATTATTAACAAAAGTAGAGAGTATAATTTGAGAAGCTTTCACGTACTAGGAAAAATTCAAATGAATAAAAGAATGTGATTCAGAGATGAAGAACAGGATTTCTACCGATCTGTAATAAGTTACATGGTAAAGTAATATACTGTTGCAATCATCTATCCTTTTCTAACGGGTGGGTAGAACAGCATATTGATATTGTTAACCTTTGTCAGATTCATGACTTAGAGCTGTGGCTCTGTGGAAGCTGGAAATGGACCGGTGATTCAGACTTAAATCCTCACCTATTGCACAAATACTGTACGTATAGAAGGTAGAAAAACACTCAAGACTGATTCTTCTAGTAGGAAACTATTGTTAGCTGAAGAAAATTATTTTAACCCCACGAGACGCTTTTTCTTTGCGTTTAACCTACTTAAAAAGCTATTAATGTATCGGTCTTTTCTTCTTATTTATGTCAGTTTAGTATCGCGTGTCTATGCATTTACTGCTGCGTCATTTAACGATTTGTGGTCAGCAGACAAAAGCACATATTCGAAAAGTTCAGCAAACTATTTAACTTGAAATTTCATCAAAGATATCTTTTAGACCTAAAGTCTTTACCAAGCACATTTGATAATCGTCCAAATCACACATAAAACGGTCACCTCGGAACTTCTTCACATGACTTGGAAGAAAAAAGTTATAGCTGTTTTTGTTGCCAAACTCGACTTCCCGTGTATCTAGAATTCATTAACCTGTCCCTGTTACCATCTCACAACTCGTTATTGTCCTCTAGCAATACCTTGCTATCTCCTTGTTTGGGGTCGTCGTATGCTTCATTACAATTATTGTCTTCTAATGACTCATTTCCCTTTCATACGTCATCGTTATCTTCTTACGGCTTTCCAATTTACGCTTACTGCGATATTCCTCCTTCCAACATACATACCATACTGCCAGCTCATATGCTTGACCTCCATACTGCACGTTTTTGCCACCTGTGCCCCACTGCCAACACATTCTTTATTTTCATTTCTTATCTTACTGCCAAATTCCCCCGACTGCACTACAGTGCCACCTCATAATTAATTTTCATCTCGAGTCTTATTGCAAATTTGAACAACGCTACCATCTTGCACCGCGTTGCTTTCCCGTAAATCACTGCCATTTCATAAATCTCTCTTTTCCTACTTCATTGCTATCTCGTACCTCATCCATCCTTCTCCCACCTAAGTACCGATCAGCAAGAACCGATCCCTCGTCCCTTGAAACCCCCTGCTATTCTTCGTTACCACCAATTCTTTATTTATTTGCCGATTTTCTCTAGATTTTATTCGGTTCTCTCGAAGCGTCGCTGCAAGGTAAGAAACAATATTCTTCGGCCATTATGCTTTGGGCTCTCTCACGCTCGCATAAAATATGGTACTCTCCGGTCCGGTCTAATTGACCAGTCGGCTGATTTAAGGAGACGCAGCACACTCATCCTTCAACCTCTGTTACGGCTCGCCCCGTCTTTCCACGCCTGGGAAGAGGAAGAAAGTGAAGAAGAAGAAGACTGAGGAGCATGCAAAGGTTAAATGCTAACGATAATGATATCATAATAATAAAGCTGGATAATACACGGTGAGGTCAGCTGTTTTGAGAAAAAAATCTTGCTTCTTTTGAAGTAGTGATGGGGTTTATGATAATAGTAATTGTAGCGAGATTAACAGTAGTTTTGTAAGTTGTAGCACCAGAAGAATATGTGAATAGTTTTAATGTTAGCGATTTATAAATCAGATGATCTGATTAATACAGCATTTTTCTAAAACAGTTAACTATCTAGCACCATAAGAGAAAATAGATAAAAGGAAAATAAAAACAAAAATACTCCTGAATTCAAAAGGTAAGGTAAGGTATAAGAGTAAAAATATAACTTGACATCAAAGACACCCGCCACAGGAAAATGTTCTCTGAACAAGAATTAGGTTGGGGGGGAAAAAGATAAAATTTATCAAGATTCTGGTTCAGTTACTTATTCCTCACCTTTTTCTGTTCTAGATAACTATCCGCAGACTTGAAAGGAAGGTAAAACAAAAATACAATGGTAAATCTACTTGAGATAGCACCTGATGCTGATGGAAATCAATGTCGTGCTGAGAGAGAGAATTCATAATCATGACATGTAAGATAAATAACGAGAAAGATATAAGTTTAGCATTTAAGTTTTCAAGTTACTCCCATTGCAGGAGCTTTCAGTGGAGGAAAGATGGATTGATCAGTTTCTAAGGCATCTTACAATTGAGGACAAGAAGAGAGAGAGAGAGAGAGAGAGAGAGAGAGAGAGAGAGAGAGAGAGAGAGAGAGAGAGCGAATCTTACTGAATGATTAGCCCTGTTGATTTGCTCGGTGTAAGTAGCTGGAATTAGGACAATATATTGTTTCCCAGTAAGCATATCAGGAAATGTTTCCAGTTACATTAATAACAAGTTAAAATGGCTTCACACGAACATCACATGTAAAAGATATCCGAAAACAAAAAGGATTATGGCAAAACAAAACAATATAAACTATCATGGTCTGATAGATCAGAGCCCATATATTTTTGTTATCTTACAAACGGTACCCTTGTTAACCTGCTGTGTTTTAGCAGGTTAACAAAGGGTACTGTTGGTAAGATAAGAAGCACAGAGGCTCTGCTGTATCAGACCATGACAGGCTTTATTTCATTTCATTTTGTCCTAATCCTTTTTGTTTTCGTATATCTTTTACATGTGATTTTCGTAGTGAAGCCATTTTCACTTGGTATTATTATTGCTGGGAGCATTTCATGACTGCCTACTGGGATCAGTACAGTATATTGAGCTAATACTAGTTACTTAGAGCAAATCAACAAGGGCTAATCATTCGGGAAGATCTCTCTCTCTCTCTCTCTCTCTCTCTCTCTCTCTCTCTCTCTCTCTCTCTCTCTCTCTATTGAATGTGCTATAAAAGTCCTTGAATGAGAGCAATGGCAAGTGTGTTTACTCCACTTTCCTCTATTCTGACACACTTCATTGTGGTTCCTTTTTGCCCCTAGTTTTAAACTCACTTAGACGGGCAAGTGCTTCTTTTCTGTTGCACTTAATGGGAGCCTAAGTTTCCCTTTAAAGTAGATCTTATGCAGATGGAGATTTTGGACAAGCTTTGGTCCAGGAGAGCTTACGTTAAATGGATTTCACAAATCAGAGAGCAGAACCGTGCCAGCAGAGCCGGTCAGATTAGACCGAGTCCTCACCGATGAACGGAAACCGGTCACTTGCGCTGCGGTCGAGATCTGCTGATAATGAATTAGTGCAAGGTCTCCGGTTATCAACCTCCTGACTGGTAATTTCTGTTGGGTCTATCTCGGAGCATTCGCTCTTGGATAGTATGTTTACATGCATCGTACGCATCCATATACATATGTATGTTTTCTTGCTTAATTTAGCAGCTTGATGTGCTGCAGGCTATGTGTAGATCAGCAATTTTATCCAGATATTTGGATGCTTATGTACACACATGTTTCTATGGGAATCACGGTCATTTTCTTCATACTTCAACTATCTCTTGTTGGTCTAAAGACCTGTTTAAAGCTTTCAATAGAAATTTGCGTAAATGGTATTATGTTTAGAAATAATTGTTTATTCTTTCATGTACTCGATTTGCAGTATTTATATAATTTGCTTGCTAAACCACTCTAATTACTGAGAGGTTTGCAATGATCTTAAAATCAAGAACAGAAAAGGACAGAGGACTAAGGAAAAGAAAACACTGGGGAATTCTCAGCCCTCCCTTCCCTTAACCTACACCTCAGGGACTTCCTGACCAAGACATTCATTAGTTTTCAAAAGCAGAACTCTCATGCATTCTGCACATATCCACTGCGAACCTCAAGAAGAATTGCAATCAGAAACCGACGCTGAATTTTCAAGCTCATCGCCCACTACCTGTTTTAATCTGGAAGAGGCAATCTAACTCTGAATTGACTATTAAATGAAAACAAATAGTATAATATGCAACCGACCGATGAATGATGAGGCGCAAGCATTAACTCTGAGTGGCTGAATGCTCCGAAGGCGTTTTATAATGACACGGTCGAATGCGCCCGGGTAATAACCCTTTGGGTACAGATTCGGGTCTTATTTTAGCATCGGATTCCCTTTAGAGAGGCAGTTCTGGAAGGATGACATGCGATTCGATCCCTCGCTTCATATGCCGCTATCTGTGCATAAGCGATTTAATAAAACAACGCCGATAAACTCAGCAATCAGTGGCGAATTCGGTCGGCTCGAGTTCTGTTGGGGGTTGCTCATAGCTGGCTTTGGCGGGAAGTCAAGCAACTGCCGTAACAAATGCGCGCCATCTTTCATTCCGGAGATAGACAAGAATATATGAGTGGATGTAAACAAGCATAAATCTTGTGACTAGGTCATTCAGCTTATTCAGGCAAGCAAACGTGCCTTGCCACTCGTACACGCAGCTTGTGAATGGGTGTCTATGAAGTTAGCAAGAGGCAGATCATAGAGAAAAGCACTGCAACAAGAAAACGCAAAGTCCTTGAGACATCCAGAATGCAGTAGTTCAAAGTCTCTCTTGTTAGCTGTTGTGTTTAAGGAGTTAGATGGATCAACTCTCTTAACTTAGGCATTCGACAAACACGAGAATGTAAACGAATAATAAAAAAATCAGGAATTTAAAACTTCTGCATAAATAAACTTATGTACTGCAGAAGTATAAGAAAACACACACACATAAATAAATATATATATATATATATATATATATATATATATATATATATATATATATATATATATATATATATATATATATATGTGTGTGTGTGTGTGTGTGTGTGTGTGTGTGTGTGTAATTATATATATATATATATATATATGTGTGTGTGTGTGTGTGTGTGTGTGTATATATGTGTGTGTGTGCGCGTGTGTATGTTTTTGTTTGTTTGTCAAAAGATTCACAAATCCAGTGGGTAAACTTTGAGATTTCATGAGTTTAATAGACAAACTCTTACAACATTTTGGAAGTTGAGAATACTTCAGATTTATTGTATACTAGAAACGAGCACATTTTCTAGATAAAAACGGTGTTTTCTCGGAGCTGAAAGTTCATTTTTCCTTTCAGTTACTCAAACCTCATAATCCCCCTGCCCCCTCTGTTTAGATTACGTTACGTCTCTCATAATTAAGAAGCCTATTTTGCTTTCTCCATCTGCTTCATAGATTCACTTCTCTTTAGCAAAAGAATTATTGTGGTCAGTTTCATGAAATGGGAGGGATAAGTCCCTCTTCCTCGCTGGTGGAATTGTAATACTCACTCATTCTGAGGAATTTGGCTGTTTTCGGACTGTTGATGTAACTGTCTACTGAAGCTAAGATTTGGAATTTTATTTCTCCCTATTTCACCCCCGATTTTTTATTTTTTCATATTCCTATTTCTATTTTCCTAGATTTCGCATTTCATTTTACCTTTCTCTTTCTTTCTATTATTGATGATATTTTACACACGGGCATGAAGTTGCCTTTCAAATAAAGTCTTTAGATGAAAAAGTAGGAATTAATTAATCTACTCTGTGATGCTTTTTATGCCCAATAATTCCAATCGTTTTACTTTTATTAAATAAACTTTAAGATTCTACGAGAATCATAAGATAAACAAAATTAAGATGTATGTGTTTGATAAAACAGATAAAATCTGTAAATGTAGGAATTTCAAAGGCAGTTTTGAGGACTCATTAGTTTAGCAAACTAAAAATTGATATATTCCCTTAATAAACTCTAAGAATTAGGGCTTTTGTGAATCAACGCTAAGAATTTATGATATCATGGATTGAACGTAAAAGTTTCCTGTGCGAAGGATCACCATTAAAAAAATTATGAATTTTTCGGAAATGCTCAAAATCTCTGCCCCAAAAGTCAGGAGTGTGATAGATAAACGAAGTTTGATAAAGAATCTGATAATATACTGTATATGGTTTGAGTGATAAACTTACAGTGACTAACGAGTTAGAGAAACATTCTAAGCATTTAAGAGAATAATCGATTAGAAAACTCTAAAAACATAAGCCCGATTCACAAATTCTAAGAGTTTATACTTATGAGCAAACGTCGGGAATTATACATTTGTTAAAAACGCCAGAATTTTTCTCGTATCACTACGCAGAATCATGCAAAAGAAATAAATGATTGTGAAGACTTTAATAGTTAAATAAGTAAACTCCAAACGAAAATTAATTCATTACAAAAACCTTCCACCCGAGCCCATCATTTCTCTATACCCGAGAACAAGAAGAAGAGTCAACGCGACCGACAACGCCGGATCACCGCCATTCGCCTCCTTCCCAGATGACACGGGTTTCACCTAGAAATTTCGTAATCCTGGACCCTCCCGGCACAAAGGGCTTGTAAACCACGGCGTAATTGATGGTTGTAGAGCAACGGATGTTCGTCTTCCCAATGAATCACATCGAGATTAGCGGAAAATCGAGATTGGCATGAATTAACCTGGGCGTCTTTGGCTATTTATGCAAAAGGCTCCGAAATTACCCTAATACTCCCGTTGAGTTTCGGCTCGAGAAATTGGTTGGGATGAGGAAAACCTACTCTGAATATAAAGAAAATCAACTTCATAAAGAGATAATAGAGAGAGAGAGAGAGAGAGAGAGAGAGAGAGAGAGAGAGAGAGAGAGAGAGAGAGAGAGAGAGAGATGCAAATTACTGCATTTTGAAAGAGCAGTGGAGAGTGAGTCTGCAGTGTGACAGAGTCAAGTCTGCAATGGGGGAAAAGCATTGCAGTTCCGTTACTGGGTATCACTTTGTGATACGTGGAAGATTAGAAACAAGAGGCTAAATGGGAAGAAAAAGATAAACAAGAAATGATCGGGACGAACGAGATACTGGTTGAGGATTCTTTGTAGATGTATGAAGCAAAAAAGAAAAAGAAAATGAACAAAGATTCTTCTTCCGTGACATAGCAATTAGCCGATGAATGTAGCAGTGACTGCTGCACTGGTATCCTATGAACCATCCTCCATTTTGGGAAATAGTATTTTTGTTAAGGTTACATGAATAGTTAATATATTTTGCTTTAGTTCCTTATATATCATTTACATTCAAAGTATAGAAATCCTAAAAATTCAGAGATTGACGCTTCTTATTGTATTAGAAATAGAATTTTCCTCTAAAAAACGAAAATCCTACAGTTTGATTAATCACACAAATAGTTTGTAGGTCGACTCCATTTTTGCCACTTCCGCTCATTTCCTTTCCGACTTTCTTAATGATGCTTTCCTCTCACTCCGCCGAAGCGAGAGGGAAATAAAAGAGACTAGAAAGAAGAGGCAGTGGTAATTGGCAGAAAAAGGAGATGGTTTGTATCTGGGATTTTGTAAAATTGAAAATACAACCCACAAGATCTTTTTCTTGGTAAGAATCTTATTGGAAGTCCACCAAATCATGGAGGTCTTTTCTGTAAATTGTTTCGGGCAAAAAAAAAAAAAAATAAAATAAAAGAAAACAAATGTCACAAAAGCTGTGACTGAAAATAGCCCCAACGTTTCTAAATAAACCAAATTGTATCATAGTTGTCTGCATGTGTCCTAAATTTTTTATTTTTCATATTAGCCAATAAAACCTATTCAAGTCGTTCTTATTCTAGAAACTTGGGCACAGGAAAGACGTATCCTTATTAATTTTACTTCCTTTTTTTCATCTTTTCCTCTCCGTTGGTTAGAAGACGGCATTAAGAGTACCTTTCCTTAAGCCTTTCAAAGATAAAATAGGCATTTAAGGTATATTTTTTCAACGTGCTCGTTATGAGAGACAATACGCTATATGACAGGGAGCTCAAACAAGTTGATCCCATTATACCATTAATTATACCATTATACTATTAATTTCATAATGATTTTCTTATGGATCGATGGAGCATTTTGCAGTGTTTTGCAAGTGAAAAAAGACGAAGGAATTATTTCGAAGTACACGATTTTGGCCACTAGGTCATGCCTTAACTACGATAGTAAAATGTGTGTAAACTTGGGTTTATATGGGTAGTTTGGCAGGTACAGAAGATTTAGAACCCAAAGTCCGAGTTAGACATGACTTATTCCTTTATTGCCTCTCCTCCTTTACTTTCACTTGGTGTATGACTGGTAATCTTTCAATCCTTTCTCCCCCTCTCTCTCTCTGGGCGCCCCCCCCCCCTTTTTTTCGTCTTTCTGTGTAGGTATTGCTGCTTTTATTCCAGTCGTTTTGTATATATGTACACACATATATACATATATACATATATATATATATATATATATATATATATATATATATATATATATATATATATATATATTTATATATATATGGACAAAGAGAGAAAAGAGAGGGGAATATAGATACAAACAAACACACACACATACACATGTAATTATATGTCTATATATGTATGTATATATATATATATATATATATATATATATATATATATATATATATATATATATATATATATATATATATATATATATATATATATATATATATATATACATATGGATATATATATATATATATATATATATATATATATATATACATATATATATATATATATATATATATATATATATATATATATATATATATATATATATATATATATGTGTGTATATACATATACATATGAACAGTAAATATAGGATGCTAAATCAAGGGACCTTAATTACGCGCAGCTATCGTACAGACTGAAGAAATATGTTGGTAGATACGTTTAAATAGATTGTTGTTTAAGATTAAGCCAGCCTTGTGCTGGCACGGGCTCTTGCTCCTGAAGCAGCCCGTAACGTTTAAATAGAGAAGCCTAACAGGACCAAAATTGAAGGGCAACTTGGAGAACGAAAGTGTTTCCCTCTGTCGTGTGTCTGAGAGAAGCAAGGCAGTGAGAAGTGTTACTCTTGCTGCTTCAGGAAGACTATGGAAGTTAATACAAGGCCACAAACATAAATCAAATAATCATGTGGATAAAGAGAAATGTAGAATAAAAGAATGTGATATGATGTAAAGTGCAAAAATAGAATGAAAGGGGAATGAAAGACAGTTCCCCGAGAAAAGTTTAATCTGTGCTTGACTGATTGATTGTAACATACCTTCTGGTTTCATGCATAGATGACGTAGGGATGGGGTCATAAGAGTTTTATGAAATCGAGTTTAGAAAGTACACTGGCTGTTTGAAAGGAATTTCCTTTTAAAGTGTAGCAATCAATTTTATTCTTATTTCGGGAATAAAGGCTTTTCATGTTAAAGACTTTTGTCTAGTTCACTTGTGGAGACACTAAATATTATTGGAAACGTCTTACCGGATTATACATATATACATGTATATATGTATGTACAGTATATATATGTATATATACATTTTAAAATATGTGTATCATATATATATATATATATATATATATATATATATATATATATGTATATATATATATATATATATATATATATATATATATATATATATATATATATATATATATATATATATATATATATATATATATATATATATACACACAGTCGAAGTGAGCCACAAATTAGGTGAAACTAGAATGGTAGGATATGTGCAAAAAATTATAAGAATAATTAAATTGTCAATGAAAGCCAAAATGGAAATTTATGAAGAAATTGTTGAGTTAATTCGGCTTTATGGAAGTAAAGTGTGGATGTGTGTGTTGAATGTAAACGAAGGAAACAAGTTTACAGCTGCTGAGGTGAACTGTTTGCATAGTATGTGTGGAACAAGAAGAAGTAAAGGAAGAGAACGTGGAAATGCATAAAAGAAGTGGTAAGAAGGTTAGCACAATGACTCAGATTGGTCTGAGGTGGTTTGGACATACGGAAATAACGAAGTAAACTAAATTTTCACAAAGAATGTATCATTCGAAACTCAGGCCGGGTCAAGGATGATGTAGAAAGGGCTCGATAGATAACATTAAAAGGGTTCTGGAAATGAGGAGCCTCAACATCCAGAGTCTGTGGAAGATAAAAGTGAATGACTTAGTGTATGCAGTTTCCTTCTGTGTCCTGCTGATGAGCTGCGTGGAAATGTCTGAAGCAGCCAGTGTCTAGAAAGTTTTCTGCAGATGGTGTGACAAACACAATCCAGCAGTTAAGTAGGAATGAGGCAATGACAATTGTTCTGTTTGGTCTCTGGACCACCTCCTTTTAAAGGAAACGACTTAATGTTAAAAAACATATATGTATTTATAGCCTGTTATAGTTATTAAGGTTAGTATCTCATTCTCAAACATGCTTAATCACTGCTTCATGAGACTGTAAATCTATCTCGGAAGTAAGCAGACATGAATTTATGTAACGGCAAAAGAGCCTTTGTTTAAAGGTAACTTACCTGGTGGTCTCTCTCTCTCTCTCTCTCTCTCTCTCTCTCTCTCTCTCTCTCTCTCTCTCTCTCTCTCTCTCTCTCTCTCTCTCTCGTTATCGTTTTGCTACGAGTAAGCGATCTTTTAAGAAACGAATATTGCCAAGAACAAGGTGTACACTTGTTTATATATGTGTATATATACACCGATGTGTGTGAATTTTTTCATAATACATTTTTTTTTTCAACATTGGGCTGTTTCTCCTAACCGAATGTCTTTCCCAAGAAAAGATAGGTCAGAAATAACTTCCACACTCCCACTTAAACTAGTAAAACAGGGATGAACTGCCATGCAGAAAACTTCGACAGCGTTAGATGCCTTCCTCTAAAAACATGCGCCGTTCACCTCAATCATTGCAAGCACTTTTTCACTTCTTGTAAGTTGAGGCCCTTCTTGTCGAATACCTCTTTCAGTAAAATTTTCGTTTCTTTACCCCAGCACTAACTGTTTATATTCCCTCTCCCCACCTCCCTAAGCCCACATACTTCATGCGAACTCAAAGCTCCATCCTGGAATTTTACACACTCCTTCACTTGGGCCTTTAACCCTGGTCGATTTGTCACTTATTTTCTTTTTGTATGTTCTTAAATATTATGAAACATAACTACTTTTTCACCCCTTCCTATCCAACCTGAATTTTCATCTATCTTGGCGTTTTGTTCAGCTCAATAATGATCAGATACACCTCCAGTCATTCATCACTATTACATGCATCAAATTACTTGTCCATCTACCCAGAATAAAAGCATAACTCAACAAACTCTTTTCTCCACCATTTTCTTTTTCCCAGTGTACGTGTGTATAATTTTCTTTGGGTAACATATATTTATATTCTTATTATTCTAGGAACTCCATATCTACCCACAATGCCATCTCTTCCTCGGTCACCTTCCTTGGCATTTAAATAATGTTCTTCAACGCATGCAAGTCAGTTTCAAATTATTGCAAGGGCAGTCTCTTTCACTCTTATTCTTTTGCAGCCCTGGTCCAAGCACACTCACTATCAATACTTTTTCTCCTGACATGCTCAATTTTACCTGTGCAATACCTAAACTAATTCCTCTGTACTCTTTCACCTGTCCCAAGAGTCTGGGATATCTGAAAGATATCCCAGACAAAGTCACCTTTGTCCTTCC
>NC_089783.1:13396781-13406781 GCF_040412425.1 Macrobrachium rosenbergii | reverse complement strand
GATTACGGTGTTCCTTGAGTCACATCTTGACGTGATTTCTAGGAGGCCTATCCTTGGGAAAAATTATGAAACTATGGAATTTGAATGGGTTCCCAAGTTTAGAGGCTATTTGATCGTCCTGAAGAATTTAATTAACAACAACAACAACAACAACAGCAATAATAATAATAATAATAATAATAATAATAATAATAATAATAATAATAATAATAATAATAATAATAATAATAATTTATGTTATACATTAGGGTCAGAATTTATTAACTTTAGTATGCAGGTTACATACTAGGATAGGATCAGAGTTGTCGTCTTCACTTTACAACATTAATAGAGATAATGAGGATAAAATAAGACCCTTTTCTTGAGAGTAAATCTTAATATATTTTTGAAAACACGCTTAAAATCCTTAACAATTTATCAAGATTTGTATTTTGTCTTATCTTTGCCTCGTCTTTAAATGAAGGGAATGTTCTTCATGGTCTTCAATAGAAACTATAATGATAACGTAGATAATCTAGTAAAGATATACAGAATTTTCTTAATTACAGGGATTTCATATCTTAATTTCTTCTTTATCTTCTTTAACTTTCCTTATCCGCAGACATCTAAACACGCTGCAGCATTACAACACTGGCCATAGTCTTGAAAAACTTGAGCAGATGATTCACAGGTAAGTTAGTTAGAGAGAGAGAGAGAGAGAGAGAGAGAATTTGCAGAATGGTTCCACCCCGAGAGGACTGGGATTACCTCGATCAAAGAAAGAGAGAGAGAGAGAGAGAGAGAGAGAGAGAGAGAGAGAGAGAGAGAGAGTCCTTTAATAAGAAGATATATGTTCTTAGTTCTCAAAGACCCGAACATATAATTTACTTGAAGGCGGTGTGTATGTGTCTGCGGGCACCCTTGTGAGTGTGTGTGTGTGTGTGTGTGTGTGTGTGTGTGTGACAGAGAGACAGAGGGAGACTAAAGGCTGCGCATAGATAATTCATCTGAGAGTAATCGGTTATATATAATGGTTGGTTCCACCCAACCTATGAAGAATTATAATATTCGATGCCGTCCGACTTCGAGATCACGTGTGCCAGGTTTGTGCACCTTTTCTGAAGTTTGGAACCATATACTTCGACTGAAGTTTGTCGTTGATCTGATGTTTTTAGGGTCTCATTTGTATCAGTTCGTTTTCCACATTTCTTCGCTTTACTTATTTCTTCATTTAAATCATTTAAATTAGGTTTTCTTTTTCCGTCTGTGAGACTTTATCTAAAATGTGTATTTATGAGTCATTATTTTTTTGATACATCAAAATTTGAACAATAACAAAATTTGCACAATAACAGAAGACGTCAGTGACCATAAAAGTGGGAATTGTGTCTTCCCTACTTTTATTTTTTAGTCCACTTTTTTTTCATCTAATTTGCTACTTGTTTGCTGCCGTATTTTTGAAATAGGCAACAGGTCTCACTCTGTCTCAGCCATGCTTTGCAAATATCAAGACTATTGACACCATAGCTTTGAAAATCTAATTAAATTCTTCTGAAATGTTCTTACAGCGTGTAGATGTAGCAGCGTCTTCCTCGAACGTTCTGCCAATTTGTGTTCTACATAATAAACTCATGTAACACTTCCGCACCTTCTCGCGAAGCGAACGCGCTTACTCGTTATTCTGTGACGTGCTTAAGCAAGCTGCCAGTATACTTCACCAACGATCTTTCCCCAAAAGCACGACTTATCACAGACCCCTTAAGTACACGGATCAGGAATGCGCAGTGTGTTTGTTGAGGATCCTCCTCTAACAGCCGTTTAAGGAAGGAAAGCATATGTTCGCTCCAAATATGTTACCAAGAGAACATACCTTAACTGCCGTCGGCCTTATGAACGTTGCTTATAAGCAACGTGTCCGAATGCCGTCTAACATTAAATGGATTCCTGGGAGGTTTTCTCAGCGCATTTGGGATGCCACATACCTTATCCGCTGCTCTCTTTCTCTCTCTTTCTCTGTACTCTCTGTTTTTAGCTTAGCGTCTTCCAAAAGATACTCTGAGGGGACCGATACCTTTCTCTCTCTTTCATATATACATTTTTACATACACACACACACAACATATATTTATATATATATATATATATATATATATATATATATATATATACATACATATAAACATATATGTATATTATATATATATATATATATATATATATATATATATATATATATATATATATATATATATATATATATATATATATAAGTACAGTTAAGGGTGCGTGTATGTGCACGCGTGTGTGTAAACAGCGCCAGATAAAAGGTATGTGTGAAATATTGGCATGGAACGATCAAGAGAGTGGTTGCGAGCAGAGGAGAGTGGCGCAGAGTGCGAGCTGGTGTTCGAAGTGCTGTTGAAGAGGCCTCTTAATACGCAGCGGCCAACGTTGTTGTAGAAGTTATTCTAAACTGCATCGTGAAATAACTGAATGCTATTGTTCTTAATCATTTACGGAGACCATACGAGTGTCACCACTGTTATTATTACTGTCCTCAATACTGTTATTTTAACAATTGAGGGGTAATCTTTCTATTATTATTATCATTGTATTACTCGATTGATTCATTAACCTATCTAATCCCTTTTGGATGAGGAAGTACATCAAGGTGGTTGTCGAGGACCTCTTGTGTTTTGGAAGAGCTCATCACTAAAATTATTTCACAAATCAATAACTGCAAACATATTTATATGCATGTGGGTGCCATTGACTATACTTGTTTCTAAATTCATAACATATGTGAACTCGGCATTTGTAATGTAAAATGCTTCAAGATTTCAAAATAATTTTTCACTCCTTTAAATCTCTGATTAACTCCTTTTTCTATGCAGCGGTTGTATAATTCGTTTTATTGAAATGGAGCTTATTATTGTTATTTTTATCATTATCATTGACTAAAAAAACAGCCCTTACTTGATATTACTCTGGTGCATATATTACTCTATCAGAATTGCAGTCACTCCTGCAGGCATGTAATGGAGTCAGCGAGTATTTTTAATAATTGTACATCCCTGAATTGTTGATAAACAGGGAATTTAGATAACCCGTGCATTTGATAAGTGCATGTTTGCCTACCACCGTACAGAAGCTTGTACTTGTATGTATGGGTGGTGGCTGGTGTATATCCAAAATAGTATGTGTACGCCCTTGATGTGTGGGCGTTTGATGGTGGATAGGTTTTAAATATTTTGTGCTTTTGTGCAGGCGTTTTTGTGTGAGCGAACATTTTAATATGCAAGCATACAGTATATGTATGAGAGTTTGTATGTTTATGTTTACTTGACTGCTTGTTTACATCGGCAAATCCTTGTTGAAAGAATCCTTCCGAGAAAGATAGACAGAAGGCAGTGCCGCACGTTAACCGGGGGCGTCTTAGGGTCGACGCCGCCTTACCCAAGGTCACCTCAGAGGCAGGAGGGCATGGGGCATGATCTGACGAGCTCTCGGATAGATGCCGCAGGGCGCAGGGCGAGAGGAGTGCCCTCAGGAGGAGGAGGAGGAGGAGGAGGAGGAGGAGGAGGAGGAGGAGGAGGTAAAGGTCTCGTGCCGGGCACGTGGATTGGCCGCGTCTGCTGAAGGCTGCTAAGAGGAGCAGGGAGAGAGAGGAGCGATGTCCTCGTCGGGAGGTTTGGAGATTGATGGCGTTCTTCATCTCACGTAGCGGATACATTTGCTTTGGTGATAATGGATAAATGTAGTGTGTAAACCTACGACCTAAATGAGTCAGAAGCGAAGGAAGACTATTATGGCAAATGTAATGTGATTACATAACAAGGTTTGGTAATTTATTGTTACCTAAGGTTTTATATGTATGTATGTATGTATGTATGTATGCATGTATGCATATATATATATATATATATATATATATATATATATATATATATATATATATATATTTATATATATATATATATATATATATATATATATATATATATATATATATATATATATATATATATATATATATATATATATATATATATATATATATATATATATATATATATATATATATATATATATATATATTTATATGTGTGTGTGTGTGTGTCCCTTTTCTCTCTTTAACTCTCTCTCTCTCTCTTAATATATACACATTATACATATATGTATATATAGCATGCATGAATCAATGCTTGCGAATTTATGCGTTCCCATAGCAAGGATGTCAGAAGTTATGCAGCAATGTTTGTAATGGCGCAACCGAAAGAAAGGCAACAAAACCTCTAGACAAACAAGGCACCAAGTTCTCCATTAATGTAACCAGAGCATGACCTCAGATTGACCTGATAACCCGCCTCCGTCCAATTAGCATCCGTTCCATCACGGCAGGTGAAACTGAAGACAGAGGTAGCAGATCCCCTCATGATTCGCCCTTTTTTTAACCCCATTACTCCCTAACCTGATTTTCATTTTTCTTTTGTTCTTGGTGGTGTTGTTAAGTGGTTATTTGTTTCCCTTAAAAACAAGTAAAAAATGCGCCGAAGTTTCTTCGGCGCAATCGAGTTTTCTGTACAGTGTATAATGCTGCATGAAACTCTCAGTCACGGCCCATGAAACTCTCAACCGAGTCCCATGAAACTTTCAGCCACGGCCCGGTGATGGCCTGTGTTGTTGGAAGCTATTACGGTGCTAGACGCACGATCATAGCTAACTTTAACCTTAAACAGAATAAAAACTGCTGAGGCTAGAGGGCTGCAATTTGGTATGTTTGATGATTGGAGGGTGGATGATCAACGTACCAATTTGCAGCCCTCTAGCCTTAGTCGTTTTTAAGATCTGAGGGTGGACAGATAAAGTGCGGACAGACAAAGCCGGCACAATAGTTTTCTTTTACAGAAAATTAAAAAGGTACTGAAAGTTGCCTAAATGTCTGGTTGACATTTCTATTAATTATGCTGTTAACTGTCCGGCTTGTTTTAATTATCTTTTTTTTTTCTAATACTTTTAAGTCGTTGACAAATAAAAGTTTAAAGCCAACAGTTTTGTACAATCAATCCAGCAATTTTTTCATTAGATAAAAAACAGCAAGAAATGTCTCAAAGCCAACTTCAAGTAAATCTAGTTCGTTTTTTGTATTTTGTTTCCAAAATGTCGAGGGCAATTGTCACTAAAACATATCACGAACAAAATCCATCAAGTCATTTGTTTCTCCTCTGAACAAAATTGTGAAATGGTCCCCCGTTTAGTAAATGAGGCGGGAAATGCATTTCACCAGATCTTGTGACACCGAGAGCTACTGAAATGCGCCCCTTAACCTTTCGGGTGAGTTTGTTTCTCTGGATTCAAGGACGTTTTGTGTTAATGAAACTCGCCTGATTACCGCTGATTACTCGTTTCATGAAGGCTCTTGATTTAACTCCAATTGTTGATGTGCTTTGACATGAGCAGAAAAGATAACAAAGAAAAGGAGAATAGGAAAGAAAAATATACGAAGACTAATACGAATTCAAGAGAATTAGGAAATGAGGCAAGGTAGTTTAAGATAAGAGACAAAAATAAAGAAGTCATGCATGAAAAAGAAAAAAGTAAATTAAATGAAAAATTCTGTGAATATAAATGAGAAAAAAGATAAATAAAAAAGAGAGGAGAAAAAAGAAAACATAACATAAAAAGCATAAGAAAGCTAAAATAGACTGAAAAAAGATAACAGGAAACTGCAAGAAAGAAATGGAAAATAAAACTGAATAGTTAAAAGAGGAAAAAACAAAAGCACAATAATTCTCCATCGCCTTCTCCCTATTGCAAACGTAACTGATACTCGGTTAAGACAAGAGGGCGTGGTCGAGCCTCACCCCTTCAGATGCTCTTTGACACAAGAGGTGGAGGTCGGTGTGAATTGGATGCTGGGTGCGCGGGGGATGAGGCGCCGGGTGTCATGCGGGTGTCAAGAGGTGTCAGACGGTGTCAAAAGTGACGCTATTGTGGTGGCATAAGGCTCAGATGTCAACAAGTCAAGGTCGTTAATTCTTCGCTGGTGTAAGTGCAAATTCCCCAGGTGGGGAAGATAGTTATTAAGGTGTGACGGGAGTTTTATTTCCTTTTGTATGCATGCCTCTTTACTCATTCCATTGGACGAAAAATAAATGTACACGTGCATATACGCAAGTGTGAATATACTGCAAATATATGTATGTATATACATATATAAGTATATACTATATATATATATATATATATATATATAGAAATATATATATATATATATATATATATATATATATATATATATATATATATATATATATATATATATATATAATTTTATTTTTTTATTTTTTACTTTATGCCATCTCCTAACAGGTCCTGGCTCTTGAGAGAGAAAAAGCAAGATCCCTACCATACTCATAGTTAAACTTCTGAATCATGAATGAACCCCTTGTGCAGAAAACTTAGCTACACCCTACAACTAAACATAAGGCTCGCCAGTAGCGAGTTAAATTCACAGAGCGTCAATCACTGGAGTGGCGTTCTCTCTGCCGAGCATGTGACCTCGGGCGGCATATTAAAAGGTCTCGGTCCAGCTCATAGTACTATACTTTATTACTATAATTATTTTTATCTTTTTACCATTATTATCTTATTATTATTATTATTATTATTATTATTATTATTATTATTATTATTATTATTATTATTATTATTACTTAACCCAGTTTCACAGAGAAAAATTACCTTACAAAACCGGTTGACCTAAGCACTCCAACCATTGTGGTTAAGGCCTAAGCATCTGCTCTTGGATTTAAGCAGCGTCTCGCATAAAGGGTTCCTGTAAATTACAGGACTTTCTTTGCATACACTCACTAAACACTAACTAAAGAGTAATGTAGAATCACTAAACACTAACATTCACAATACACTTACACTCACTAAACACTCACACTTACTGTACACTCACACTCACTAAACACTCACACTTACTATACACTCACACTCACTAAACACTCACACTTACTATACACTCACACTCAATAACACTAAACACTCACTGAATACTCTATACTCACTAGGCTCTCACTATACACACAAACGCTCACTAAACACTCGACACTAAATGCTCACTAAACACTTATAAAACACTAAATACTCACTAAATACTCACTGTATCCCAAACACTCGGTAAACACTCACTAAACACTCATTAATCATAAACATTCATTGAACACTAAACACTCACTAAACATTCACTAAGCACTCACTATGCACTAAACATTCACTAAGCACTCACTATACACTAAACACTCACTAAACATTCACTCAGCACACCTATACACTAAACACTCACTAAACCCTAAACACTCATTAAAAACTAAATACTCACTAAACCCTAATTGCTCATTGAACCACTAAACACTCATTAAACATTAATCAGTCAATGAACATTTACTAATCACTAATCAAACATTCACTAAAAACTTACATACTAAACATTCACTAAACACTAATATTCACAAGACATTCACTAACCACTCACTAAACATTCACTGAATACTTACTAAACATTCACTAAGCACTAACATTCACTAAACCCTAAACACTCACTAAACATTCACTAAATACTTACACATTAAACATTCACTAACATTCACAAAACATTCACTAAACCCTAAAGACTCACTAAACATTCACTAACAGTCACAAAACATTCACTAAACCATAAACTAAACATTCACTAAACACTCATAAACATTCAATAAACACTTACTCACTAAACCCTAAACATTCGCTAAAGACTGACACATTAAACATTAACAATAAAAAAAGATTCACAATCACACTAAGCCCCTGTTCAATTTGTGGGTTACCAGACCTTTAAAGGTGGATGCAAGGCTTTGCAGTGCATCCTGGTGGAAGACCACCGAACCAGTATTGCCACATTTCCCCACCACTGACTTCCACACTTGCCTAAATTTTAAACTTATTCAACCATCGGTAAAATCTAATTTATATAAAACGGTATGTGCTTGCCTTCACTGTATAAGATCTTCTATAAACTTCCTTTATTAAGTTAATCAAAATAACTTTTTACATTGATTAAAACAATTTTAAACAGATTAAAGTTACCTTAATTAGATGGATACCTAAAGCAGTCACTTTGTTGTTGACTGCATTCGAAGTGCCAATCAAGACATCGCTCGATCGACTTCTGCTGCTTCATGATTCAGCGTAAACAGCCATTCTTTGATGGTTCTTTATTCAGTCATTATTATATAAATATATATATAAATACGCAAATGACGGAGAATATAGGTCAGTGAACAGTATAATATAAGAAAATAATATATCAGACCACAATAAACCCCTCAAAAGAGTAGAGTATGGGAATTTCTTTTCACACTTCGTGTGGCTGACAATAAAATGAAGACCCCACTTCTGCACCCGATCATCTTGTGCATGAAAACTTCCACACCGAAGGCCACATTTCCACGTTTTGGCAACACTGCACCGAACTATGTTGTACTGGCAGAGAGATCGCAACTCCAGGTATATACCCTCTATGTTCCAAGTGGATCTTGTCCGGATCATTCTTGTCATCCCTGGGGTGATAGTAGGAAATCTGGAATTCTGAAGGTTTCTGCGAATTCTGGAGGCTTCTGGGGCTTCCGAGGGCTTCAAGGCAATCTCCAGGGTCTGTAGTCTTTGGATTTCTCGCACAATACTAAAGAACAAAGTTTTATGGAGAAGAAATTGGAGGCGAAAGGCTTTGAAGATTTCTTTGTGGGACGCCCACATTTTTGGAGGTAATTAAGCCCACATTCTTGGAGATGAATTCCAGAGGCTTCTGGGGCTTTTGAGGATTTCAAGACGATCTCCAGGCTCTGAAACCTTTGGAAACACCCACTGGATTCTCCAGGAATGCTTCAGGAGCTGAAGACTTCTTCAAAGGATCCTGGAGTCATGACGACATCTTCAAGAATACCCAGAAGTCTTCTCTCATTGCCGGGGGATGTCTATACATATCGATAAGAAGGAGTCCCATAAGATTATAGACGACGATTCGTTAAAATTAAGAAACTGCTTATGTCAGAAAACGAACTCTAAGTAATGGTTAAAGTAATGTTAAAATGATCTAAAACCTTCGGGATTTTCCTTGAAGACATTTTGGAATCCTTCAGTCTCCAACTCCTGGAAGAATGACAGAAAATGCCATTTGCACATGCACTGAACTCCAAAGTCTCCAGGAACAGTCTCCGAGATGCTACAAATCATTTTGAAGCCTTCAGAGTGAACAAGTGTCATATTTGAAAACCTGGGTAAGGGAAAGCAAAGAGTGTGGTGATGGGAAGGGTCTGACCCAGAGGCTGCTTCCTTGTAAGAAGGCAGGTATCCTGCCAGGCTGGGGAAGCAGGCCTGGAGAGGGCCCAAGTCCCTCAAGGATGGGCTGCAAAAGTACCCAAGGCTTGCCAGTCTTTTGAGGGCAGCCTTGAAGGGAAGGGTCTGACCCAGAGGCTGTATCCTCGGAGGAAGGCAGGTATCCTGCCAGGCTGGGGAAGCAGGCCTGGAGAGGGCCCAAGAACTTCAAGGACGAGGTCCAAAAGCCCCCAAGGCTCGCTGGTCTCTTGAGGGCAGCCTTGAAGGGAAGGATCTGACCCAGAGGCTGCTTCCTCGGAGGAAGGCAGGTATCCTGCCAGGCTGGGGAAGCAGGCCTGGGGAGGGCCCAAGAACTTCAAGGATGTGCCCCAAAAGCCCCAAGGTTCGCCAGTCTCTTAAGGGTAGCCTTGAAAGGAAGGGTTCAACCCAGAGGCTGCTTCCTTGGAGGAAGGCAGGTATCCTGCCAGGCTGGGGAAGTGGGCCTGGAGAGGGCCCAAGAACTTCAAGGATGAGGCCCAAAAGCCCTCAAGGCTCACCAGTCTCTTGAGGGCAGCCTTGAAGGGAAGCGTCCGACCCAGAGGCTGCTTCTTTGGAGGAAGGCAAGCATCCTGCCAGGCTGAGGCAGCGGGCCTGGAGAGGG
>NC_089783.1:13336781-13391781 GCF_040412425.1 Macrobrachium rosenbergii | reverse complement strand
TGAGGGTACAAACAGGCATTTTTTCTCGTTTTTGTTAACTTTACCATTTTTTCGAAAGTGTGTAGGACACGCTGATATGAAAGCAAATGTTCCTTGGTGGATTAACAGGAAAGCGCCTTTTTCTTGACCAAATCTTTCCTTTTGGGTATTTTATAGTTTAATTTCTTAATCCATCCTGACTTCCCTCCCCCAGCTGTTGTGGCAAGCTTGACTGGTTTCTTATTTGTCTTACAAGGTGTACCGGCTCCATTTTGCTGACCAATTTCTTCTGGCGCTTCAGTATATACATATACACATATATATATATATATATATATATATATATATATATATATATATATATATATATATATATATATATATATATATATATATATATATAGTGTTATTGGCATAGCTCGTACTGCGCTTATTCTAAAGCCTAGCACTAATGAGAGATGTTGTTCAGGCGCCCTGTATAGTTTATTGGGTACCCAAGAAACAATTCTCTCCCGAGGCACAGTAATTTCCCTCCTTCAGGAGACTACTCTATCGCTTCCTTTCTGGTGAAGCCCCAAACATTCCCTTTCCCTTCTTCCTCCATTTATCGGAAACATTCCCCCGAAAGCCTTTGATGCTCTTCGTTTGGTCTTTTCCCTCGATGTCAAGAACGTCTCTCTCCCTCTCTCCCTCTCTCTCTCTTTCTCTCTCTCTCTCTCTTTCTTTCTATTTCGATGCAATCTGTAACTATATTAGTTTTTATCAGATGAATTTTATCATTTCCTTCCCTCTCTCTCTCTCTTGATGCAATCTGGACCTGTTTCAGTTTTTACCAGATGGATTTTAGCATTCCTTTCAATTTTTCTGTAATCTCTCTCTCTCTCTCTCTCTCTCTCTCTCTCTCTCTCTCTCTCTCTCTCTCTCTCTCTCTCTCTCTTTTGGTTCAATCTCAAAGTGTCTCAGTTTTTATCAGATAAATTTTATTACTTCTTTTAATTTTCTTTAATCTCTCTCTCTCTCTCTCTCTCTCTCTCTCTCTCTCTCTCTCTCTCTCTCTCTCTCTCTCTCTCTCTATTTGGACGCAACCTGATACCATTTTGGTCTTTAACAGGCAAATTCTATCATTTCCTTTAATTTTTCTGTAATCTCTCTCTCTCTCTCTCTCTCTCTCTCTCTCTCTCTCTCTCTCTCTCTCTCTCTCTCTCTCTCTAAATTTCTCTTCTATTCTGATGTAACCTCGAACTGTTTCAGTTTTTATCAGATGAATTTCATTATTTCCTTTAATTTTTCTTTAATCTCTCTCTCTCTCTCTCTCTCTCTCTCTCTCTCTCTCTCTCTCTCTCTCTCTCTCTCTCTCTCTCTCTCTCTCTCTCTTACTTTATTTTGATGCAATCTTGAACTATTTCAACTTTTATCTGATGAATTTTATCATTCCCTGTAATTTTTCTGTAATGTTCTCTCTCCCTCTCCCTCTCACTCAATCGAAAATCTCTCTCTCTCTCTCTCTCTCTCTCTCTCTCTCTCTCTCTCTCTCTCTCTCTCTCTCTCTTTCTTTTATTAGTAAAACCAAAACATTTTTCAAGAGAATTGGCGGGAAATCGGTGACGCTGAAATACAGCGATCTGATGACATTCTCTTCCTTGTCGCTACGAAATACCACGAACTGTTTCGTTTTCTTGACTTATTTTTATAACTTTCCATTCTTTAAAGGGCGAGTCTTTCTCGCCTCCTTAGGGGATAAGACCCATCCTTCTTTTTTTTCTTACTACTTCTTCTATTCCTCATCTTTCTTCAGGGTTGGGGCTGATAAGGACATTCAGGTTGACTGAGCCATTTGCTCCTGTTTGATGGGAAAATCTATTCTCTCTCTCTCTCTCTCTCTCTCTCTCTCTCTCTCTCTCTCTCTCTCTCTCTCTCTCTCTCTTCATTTTGATACAATCTTGAACTGTTTCAGTTTTTATCTGATAAAGTTTATAATTTCCTTTAATCTTTCTGTAATTCTCTCTCTCTCTCTCTCTCTCTCTCTCTCTCTCTCTCTCTCTCTCTCTCTCTCTCTCTCTCTCTCTATATATATATATATATATATATATATATATATATATATATATATAGACACACACACATTATATATATATATATATATATATATATATATATATATATATATATATATATATATATATATTTCAAGTCATAGAGCGTCAATCACTTTATTACTATTATATACTATTATCTTATTATTATTATTATTATTATTATTATTATTATTATTATTATTATTATTATTATTATTACTTGACCCAGTTTCACGGAGAAAAATTACTTTTACAAAAATGGGTTGGCCTAAGCACTACAACCATTGTGGTCCAGGACCAATCACCTGCTCTTGGATCTAAGCAGTGTTTAGCATAAATGGTTCCTGTAAATTACAGGACTTTCTTTGCATACAGTCACTAAACACTAACTAATGAGTAATGTACAATCACTAAACACCTACATTCACAATACACTTACACTCACTAAACACTCACACTTACTATACAATCACACTCACTAAACACACACACTTACTATACATTCACACTCACTAAACACTCATACTTACTTTACACTCACATTCAATAACACTAAACACTCACTGAATAGTCTACACTCACTAGGCATTCACTATGCACTAAACGCTCACTAAACACTCATGAAACACTAAACACTTACTAGATACTCACTGTACCCCAAACACTCGGTAAACATTCACTAAACACCCACTTAATCATAAACATTCATTAAACACTAAGCACTCACTAAGCATTCACTAAGCACTTACCACAACCTAAACATTCACTAATTACTCACTATACACTAAATATTCACTAAGCATGCACTATACACTAAGCACTTACTAAACCCTAAACATTCATTAAAAACTAAATATTCATAAAACACTAAATGCTCTTCGAATCCCTAAACACTCATTAAACACTAAGCAGTCAATGAACATTCACTAATCATTCATTAAACACTCACTAAACATTCACTGAATACTTAGGAAACATCCACTGAACACTAACATTCACAAAACATTCGCTAAACCCTAAACACTCACTAAACATTCACTGAATATTTATACACTAAACATTCACTGAATACTTTCACATTAAACATTCACTAAACACTAACATTCACTAAACATTCACTAAACCCTAAGCACTCACTAAACACAAACTAAACATTCACTAAACCCTAAATGCTCACTAAACATTCACTGAATGCTTACACACCAAACATTCACTAAACACTAACAATCACAAAACATTCACGAAACCCTAAACACTCACTAAACATTCACTGAATACTTACACACTGAACATTCACTAAACGCTAACACCATTAAACCTTCGCTAAACCCTAAACACTCACTGAGTGCTTACACAATAAACATTCATTAAACACTAACATGCACTAAACCTTCACTAAGCCCAAAACACTCACTAAACACTTACACACTAAAAGTTCACTAAACCCTAAACTCTCACTAAACACACATTAAAAATTCACTAAACCTTAAACAGTCACTAAACATTCGCTGAATACTTACACACTAAACATTCATTAAACACGTTTAACATTCACAAAACATTCACTAAGCACTCACTAAACATTCACTGAATACTTACACACTAAACATTCACTAACATTCACAAAACATTCACTAAACCCTAAAGATTCACTTAACATTCACTGCATACTAACACAATAAACATTCACTAACATTTGCAAAACATTCACTAACCCTTAAACACTCACTAAACGTTCACTGAATACTTACACCCTAAACATTCACTAACATTCACAAAACATTCACTAAACCCTAAACTAAACATTCACCAAGCACTCATAAATATTCACTAAACACTTACTTACTAAACCTTACACATTCACTAAACACTTACTCATTAAACATTAACGATTGAAAAAAATTCTCAATTTGTGGGTTACTAGGCCTTTAAAGATGGCCGCAAGGCTTTGCAGCGCGCCCTGGTGGAAGACCGCCAAACTATGTAGTACTGGTATAGAGATCGCAACTCCAGGTATATATATATACCCTCCATGGTTAAACACCACTACATATGCTAAGCCATCCACCCCAATCTTTTGCCAGCTTTCTTACTTCTCGAATATTGGGCTCCCCCCTTTGCAAAGCCCTTTTCATGCTACCTTTCCATCCTTTTTTAGATCTTTCTCTTTTCTTTACACCCAACAATGCTGAACTGATCAGTCTTTCCACCAACCTATCATTCACAACTTTCCCTATGACTAAATTACCTCAAGATACTTTACTCCATCCCTTTACCTGTGCTAATCTTGTCATTGTACCATTTCATGTATATATATATATATATATATAATATATATATATATATATATATATATATATATATATATATATATATATATATATATATACAGTAAATACATATATATATATATATATATATATATATATATATATATATATATATATATATATATATATATATATATATATATTATATATCTATGTATAAATATACACACATATGTATATGTGTATATACATATGTATATATATATATATATATATATATATATATATATATATATATATATATATATATATATATATATATATATACAGTATATACACACACACACACACATATATATATATATATATATATATATATATATATATATATATATATATATATATATATATATATATATATATATATATATTCAGGGTAGAGAGAGACCACACCACAGTTTTTTGATGTTCTCAATGTATTAAGAATTTGTGATGTCATTTTTGAAATAACATTACCCACGCCAATCTTCGCACTTTTTTTGAGTTTAGAATTGTTCAATTACATTAAAACGTTGTCTGGTTCTATCAATTATTTCTTAATTTTTAAAATGTACACCTTGGGGGTCGTTCATTTGATCTCATTCAGGTTTGCCAAGTGATTTCTAAGATAGAGTTTATTCTGAAAATATACTGGTGAGGCTATATCTATGCTGCATATTGGTACACGAAGTAGCGTTCTAGTTTTGTTGCTTTTCGCCTCTACAACCGAATCATGATTTAGATAGAAAATAAGACAGCGCAACCGGTAAATGATACGTTTTGTGTTTTTGTTATTTTCTACTAGTCTGAGTAAATCAGTGTTTATCGATTAACTGATCTTTTACCATACTTCCACTTCATGATTCGCGAACATAGAGAACAATGTAGGCCATGGTTCGGCAAAATTATTGAGACCATTGCTCTTCTTTGTGGTATTTCTGCACATGTAATTTTATAATCATGATAATTAATTACTTAAAATGTGGTACATGGCAAATTTGAATATCTTGGGTGTTTCTTTTATTTTTGCTTATATTTCCATTGTTGAGAGGACACTGTCTGAAAGATTTTCCATTAGCTCTGCTTCAGGAAGGACCTTCCGCTATCACCTTTGGTCCCGGACCGACCAGAACTAGTATGTAAGTTACTTGCTTTTCAGGGAACTGAAATTCTTTTGAGGCGACACGATCTCACGTTGCCAAAACAGATCTGTCATTCCCCTCACGGTCAGTAGAGATGCTATTTCTCGTAGGTTTAAGTTTGTTTTTGATGAAACGGTTCGTTGGTACTTAAAATACATAATTTACCGGATAATTTCTTTATTGTTCTCGCGTTTGGCTTCTTATTCAGAGCAACGATGATTTGGAAGCGTATGGACTTTTACGCTTGTTACACTTTGATATTCGGAAATTTTGGATGCTAATATCGCTTCTAATAACTTTATCGTTAATATTTACCAGAAACGCAAAAGCCTTGGTCGATGTAAAACCTGATATGAGGTCGCGTAATTTTAGACCGCAGCTGATTAGTAAATGTGGAACCTATCATGTCGAACAACACTTACTTTGCTTTCTTTGTTACAGGAGTGGCATAGAACTGTAAGGTATGCAAAAAACCTCTAGTAGATTGACTTTTCAAAATCCACGAAATATATTCTTGTAATATTTTTGAAAGAGGGGTTTTACTTATATGAGGTTTTTGGAATTAAACTGACCATGATATGCGAAGTGTGAAATCGATGTATTCATAATGCAAAGTTCATAATAGGAAACGTCGTCATATGATATTTATAATAAAAATTTCATTGTTTAGTATATAACAAACAGAATTTCACGTAATGAATCTATTTTAGTTTACGTAACATTAAATCTATGAAATATATATATGTATGATATGATATATCTAAAAAAAAGTAACTGTCTGTGACACAAGGGTCCCAAAAATTATTTTAAGCCTTTGAAAAAAACATTCACATATATTATTATTATTATTATTATTATTATTATTATTATTATTATTATTATTATTATTATTATTATTATTACGAACTACAACAACAACAACAATGGTAAATAAAATTGTGGTTTTGACCAAAGAAGGTTTTTTGAAGAGAAACAATTCCCTCTTATTCATCTTTGCAGTTTTTTTATTTGTTCTTTCTCTTAATTCTAGCTTTTAGATGAATCATAGTACTACTGTCATTTTCTGCTGTTGGTATTACAGTTAAGATTGTAAATATAAGAAAACTGATGAAATAACTAAAACCTTAATTTCAATGTAATTTTGAATTATGAAGACCAGGGACCTTTAAGTTTCTAAAATGTATACATCATAATATATAAGATTATTTGATGTAGTATTGTAATTCATAACTGATTATAAGATCGTAATAAAATCTTCAAGTTCAGTCATAAAGACAAATGATAACACTTCTCCTTGATTCTCCGATACATGATTTTGTGATGGCTTCCTTCCGAAGAGAAACGTTGTTTATAATTGTCCTCGATCAGTCTCCCATTACCTGTTTCTACCTTCAGAAGTGACTTTAAATATAATCAGCATCAACACAGTAGTACTCTGTTAGCTGCAGTATCAATAGTAAAAGCATGGGTAGAGCATTTGCTATCTTTAAACGCCATTTCCATCTCCATTAAAAACTGCGCCTGGATGAAAATGCGTTTTCGATGAGTACAATCAGACAACAATAAATCAATGGATAATGGTCCTCAGAGCCCTTCCCCTAACCTTCCCCATTATTCACTCCCATTATTTCCCCCCCCCTCCCCCACCCCTTATTCACTACTATTAACGGGGTAACAACCCACACCCGGACCGAAGGTGACAATGAGAGGTTGTGATAATAACATTTGGTAACATCTAATAGATATGGGTGTGATAAAAGATCCCTTGGGGAGGGATGCTGGGGAAGTGGGTCGCTTGGGTTACCGTCGGGGTCCAATTGCCCCCTGGAGTTCTTCTCTGTGGGAGAGGAGGGGCAGCGGTCAACAGGATTGGGCTCCGACGAGGTTCGGCCACCACAGCATCGAGGGGGGTATTCTGGGGAACCCTTCGCCATACAAAAACCAAACAAATAAATTACATAACTTTACGATTTCTCTTAAATAATAATAATAATAATAATAATAATAATAATAATAATAATAATAATAATAATAATAATAATAATAATAATAATAATAATATCTTTGATTCCAGCTAGAAATAATCCAGTTATTATTAATAATACACAAAATTTAGATATACACGAGATAAAAAAAGTGGTAATAATAAACAGCTACACCCAAACAGTTGCTGCTGCTGCTGCTAATAATAATAATAATAATAATAATAATAATAATAATAATAATAATAATAATAATAATAATAATAATAATAATATACAATTATTTTTTAGCTAGAAGCCACAGGGAAATAAAGAAATATGGTAATCAAACTTATCTAAATCACGTCGGTTACAACCCAACTTTTTATAAATACAAATATAAACATTAAAAACGGAAAGGCTCAGTATAAGATCTTAGTCCAATTCATCAAGGGACTCGTGGCAAGAAAAGCATTTGGACAACCTAAGTAGGAAAACTGGAAAAGAAACATGTCTATTTAAAGGAATAATTGCAAATGAAAGCATTCCGTTTTGATAATTAACTTAATTACTAAGAGAGGAACAAAAGAAAAAGCAAACAGAAAAGCATTATCAAAAAATAATATCCATTATGTCATAAAAAATTCAAGCCATATAGAGACGCTAACAACTATAAATGATTAACAAAATCTAAAAATACATTTCAGAACATAAAACAGTTACAGAGAGCAAGATAGGAAAAGACTCTCGCGATGTTATTCTCATAATTCTGGTTTAATTCCCATCTAATTCCTCCGCGATAGAATTGCTGTCTCATTTGGGATTTATAATTAATCCCTCTTGATTAACATCTTTCTTTTGTAAGACCATTATTGCGTAACATTAAGAAGTCACGCTGCATGTTGCAATATATGTTGCAAGAGCCAGTCAACAAAAGGGGAGAGGGAAAATGAGTAAACATATGTTTAGATTTCATTAAGGTCCAGGGATTTTGACGCATGTTTCCTTTCTTTTCGTCTGTCTCTAAGTTACTTTTGAAATATCCAGCGGTTCTTCGCAAGAGCTATTTCTAAAAAAAAAAAAAAAAAAACCTAAATCACAAGTCAGAGTGATTATAATCATAGATGAAAAAATACAGGTTAGAAGAGGGACACGAGATCTTTATCTTTTTTATTTTCCAAGTTCTCTCCATTCAGCCGTTTATATAAATCATTTTCTACAACATGATTTACTGCATCTAAAGTAAAGGGACCACAAACATATACACTCATGAATTTATAAAATCTTCTTTGTTCTTCCTAAAAATTCAACTATGAAATCGACAGATGAGAGCATTCAAGACTGACAGCTGACCGTTGAATTACTTATCATCCGATGTGTGACGTACAAGCCTCGATTCACTGCCGTTTTTCAGTGGTATTCACATATCTATCTATCTATTTGCCTATGTAGCTATTCATCTATCTATCTATTTCTTTATCTACCTAGTTATCTATCTGTTCTAAACGAGAAAGAGCTAAGGACAATTACGTAAATAATCATGTTGGATTTTGTCCAATGGCATGAATTTTATTTGATAAAGAATAAGACCTAAAAAAAAAAAGCATGAGATGTAACGTAAATTAAGAAAACAAGATTCTTACTCACACAAAGCAGAAGAGGTCTGGGAAATGTCTCCCGGTTCATGGGTCAGCCGATATGAGCCCCTCGACTTACCACAGTTATACCCTTTTTTTTTGTTTTGTTTTTGTTTTTACTTTGTTCTTCTTATAGGGTCAGGGCAACTTATCATCCCTGACACGGGATCACAGTGAAATTATTTACTGCTGCAGCAAGCGGACATCATCGTCCATCACAACGATGCTGTAATTGCTATCGAGTTTGATCCGAAGGTTTCAAGCCGTTCCCTTCGGCTGGAAGATTTGGAATATGGACACGGACAGTACCATACGGGTATGGGCGGAAGCGTTGGCGCAGATGAATCTCGGCTGCTGGAGAAAGCGGATGAGTGCATATGAAGAGGTGGTGTTAAGAAGAATTAGAGGTTAATAAAGAGAACTTATCAATAACAGAAAACGAATAAGGAGAGAAAAACAAGAGGGGCAAGGTGAATATAGTACCAACAAGTAAAGGTTCCTCATTGGACAGGTGGGTATCGTTCTCAGCTAGCACTCTGCTGGGCCAGCGTTCGATTCTCCGACCGGCCAATGAAGAATTAGAGGAATTTATTTCTGGTGATAGAAATTCATTTCTCGTTATAATGTGGTTCGGATTCTACAATAAGCTGCAGGTTCCGTTGCTAGGTAACCAGTTGGTTCTTAGCCACGTAAAATAAATCTAATCCTTCTGGCCAGTCCCAGGAGAGCTGTTAATCAGCTCAGTGGACTGATTAAACTAAGGTATACACCAATAAGTAAAACAAGTATTCATAGGAAACGAAGAGGTTGACGGAAATAGACGAGAGAGAGAGAGAGAGAGAGAGAGAGAGAGAGAGAGAGAGAGAGAGTATATAACATTAAATAGAAAATAACAAGAGCGCTAACAGGGAAAGAGAAAATATAAACAAGATGAAAAAACACACGTCAAGGGAGATAGGTATGAATGTATCTCTTCTTAAAGTGAAAGAATATACCGAGAAATCGCAACAAGTAAAAGTTGTAAACACGACTGTTAGGCAGGTAGATAGTAAAGCAGAGAGAGAGAGAGAGAGAGAGAGAGAGAGAGAGAGAGAGAGAGAGAGAGAGAGAGAGAGAAACTTGTCTTCATCCATCATTTTACACACAGGTTTCAGTTGTCGTGTCCGCTCTACCGGCTCCGAAGTACTGAACCTGGGAAAATTCAGATATACTCTGTGACTCTGTACCATAAGCTGTTGTCTCCACTGGAGGTAAGGATGAAACGAAAAACATTTAAATTACGCAGAATGACTCATTGAATTACAAATGAGTGTACTCATTTTCATCTCATGACCTGGGGTTAGAGCGACCTCATCGAGACTCCCGTTTTAATAATAACGATAACATACTTTGTTTCAGCTCAGTGCCATAGAAAAATGCACAAGGCAGATGTAGTAAAGGACAAAAATACAAGGTGCACGTAAACAAAAAGACTGAGTACTAACAGTCAAACATAGTAGATGATAATGATAATAAAGAAAATATTATATGAATTTTGAAGCTATACATTTTGACGGAGCAATGAACACTGACGTTCGACTTCTCTCTTCTCTCCTCTTCCTCTTTCTCCTCCCCGGCTGCAACTCACAACAGTCGACTAAAACGAGGTACAAAATTCACAATTTAGGACAACGGAGGAATTGGTGAAAAGTGAAAGGTCTTCATGTTCAGGAATCATGAAACTGTGTGAAAGGAAAACAAGGATGAAGCAGAGTGCGTTGGAGTTTCTGGTGTGCTGCTGATGAGCCTCGAGTATATGAGGCGTCTGAGTTGAAGAAGAGTTCCGCGTAGACGGTAATCCATGTTTCATCATACACACACACACACACACACACACACGCACATACATATATTTACATACATATACATACACATATACATATATATATATAATACATATCTATCTATCTATCTATATATATATATATATATATATATATATATATATATATATATATATGCATGTATGTATGTATGTATGTATAAGGCATGAAGCGTGGCCTAGACATAAAAACTTAATGTTGGCCTGTGAGCTTTTCCCATTCAAGTATCAGAAGCAGCAGCGATAATGGGGGCCTTTATCCACGACGGGTCTAATCACCTAATCTTCTCGATGAAGGATTATATACGAAGCTCTAACGAGGAGTATTTTGCATCATGAAAGTCCTTTACCTTGAAGAACCGATGATGTTAGTACCTTATTGAAAAACTGGTTTGCAAACTTGCTTGCTTATATTGGTTCTAATGTTTCGAAATTGACTTCGGAGACCGTCAGAGAGATGTAGGTTTTGATACAGGAAGAAATTAATTTCGCTTTCCTTGTTTTTTCTTGAGCTACTACTACGCCTGGCTTAGGAAATACAACCTACTTATTTAAAAGTGAGGCACTCTCCTTATCTGCAAGAAATACATTCTTCTTATTTCAAGGAAATACATTTTTCTTATCTAAAAGAAATACATTCTTCTTATTCAAAAGAAATACATTCTACTTATTTAATAGAAATGCATTCTTCTCATTCAAAAGAAATACATTCTTCTTATTTAAAAAAAATGCATTCTTCTTACCTAAAAGAAATACATTCTTCTTATTCAAAAGAAATACATTCTGCTTATTTAAAAGAAATTATGTTTTTCTTATTTAAAGTAATACATTCTACTTATTTAAAGGAAATACATTCTACTTATCTAAAAGAAATACATTCTTCATATTAAAAAAATACAGTCTAATTATTTAAAAGAAATCATTCTTCTTATTCAACAGAAATACATTCACATATTTAAAAGAAATGCATTCTTCTTATTTAAAAGAAATACATTCTTCTTAATTTAAAAAAATACATTCTTCTTATTCGGAAGAAATACATTCCGCTTATTTAAAGGAAATACATTCTTCTCATTTAAAAGAAATACATTCTTCTTATTCGAAAGAAATACATTCTACTTATTATTTCTTGACGCATCAATTGGTCCCGTTATACTGTATGGTAAAGATGGTAAGCGTTTTGATACAGCAACGAAATCTTTTATAACCCATTTTCTATTTCATTTACTCATATCAGTCAGTGTTGGTAAAATGATGAATTTGTTGACACATTTTATAAGACACTCCATGCTTATTTCTATGAACACGCGGTTTATCCTGTATTTTGAATTTGGGAATAGGAGGTAACTATATTAATGAAACCCAAGAGGGCCCCGCCCTACACAGCCCCACTCCAAAAATTAAGATTTTTCCATTGATGGTACCATCATATCTGACTACTGATACTGATAAGGAGGTAATTGCTATCTATTTCTTTTTACACGGACAGCGAAAAAAAAGCTTAAGTTCACAATCCCCAATTAAAAAAAAAACTTTCCCTTGCAGGGATCACCATTAAACCTTGCTATCTGTAATCTCTTTTCACAAGTCACAATGTAACTCCCACTACCGATAACCTCAGTCAGACCTTATCTAAAACGCGTTCCTTGCTAGTCCACCTACAATATTTCGACACTGCGCCATATTTCAACCTAATTCTGAAGGAACATTCAATTTGAAATAATTACAGGTTGATGCAGGATTTTTATGACCTACCCGGAGGAGATATTTCTTTGCCCCTATGCTCAAGGCAAAATCCCGACCGAATCGAAACCGTGATTTTTGTGAGTTTAAAATCACATGACATTTGCATTTCAAAGCGTTTGCAAAGTCAGGCGCCGCTGTTACATAAATTTTATTACGGAGGTAGATAGATAACTTAGATAGGTAAGTAAATAGACTGATATGAATGACTATGAAAAAATTGTGTGACTTAGCGGCAGACATGACGTTAGTGTCTTTTTCTCTTGGTTATGGGATGAAGATTGGCATTTTTTACGATTTTTTTAATGATTTTATACACACACACACACACACACACACACACACACACACACATATATATATATATATATATATATATATATATATATATATATATATATATATATATATATATATATATATATATTTACATACATAAATACATACATGCTTGTGTGTGTATGTGTAAATAATAATAATAATAATAATAATAATAATAATAATAATAATAATAATAATAATAATAAGAGATTCTGCAGACAATACTTAGTAATCGTTGAAATAGGGAATAAGTATACACAGCAACTAACACCACCCCTGTGTCAAGGAAGAAAACATCATTTATGGAATGGACGCCGCATTATCCCATCTTTCCCACATTTTAGATCTTCTTACTTCACAGCTTAGGATGCTTTGCATAGGCGAATTGCTGCTGTTTCCCAGTCGTGTGATCAGACCAGACAAGGTTCGCCTCTTAATGTTTTTTTACATTATCCAAGCGGTTTTCTATGAATATCTGCGTTGCGGAGTGGTATCGAGGAGTGTTGGTGAAGCGCCTGAGAATGTCATTGTGAACAACAGTGAAACGTTTCATGGCCTCTCGAGTAAAGTCCGTCCTAAGGGAACACCAATATATACTGTGGCGGTGCGAGCGGTAGAACAGCAGTATCGTGTCTCGGTGACAAAAGGCAAACGCAGATCAGCATTTGAGGAAGGAAAACAATAATTTTGTTGTTCATTTTATGGGCATACATTATTTGGAAATGCTAACCCTTTAAAATAATAATAATAATAATAATAATAATAATAATAATAATAATAAAAATTTTTGGTTCATATATACATACACACACATACACACACACACATACATACATACATACATACATATATATATATATATATATATATATATATATATATATATATATATATATATATATATATTCATGATCAGCTTAGTCTGTAAATTCTTCATCTGTAAAGATTTTTACAGATTTGGAAATACAAATTTCACTTAATGGGTCTTGTTCTCTTATCACCAACTGGCACGTAAATGTTTGTTGACTTGCTACCAGTAATAATAATAATAATAATAATAATAATAATAATAATAATAATAATAATAATAACCTTTAGTTTAACTCAGGGACTGTACAAGGAAGAACAATGTAGGCACTATGCAGAACATAAAATTGAAATACGCGAGATAAGAGGTTATAATAATACACGGCTACACCCGGACAATTTGCTGAGAAAAACTGTGATAATAATAATCATAATAATAGCGTTGAAAATAAGAATGATAATAATAACAATAATAAGGCCACAAAAGTAACAATACTTGAAATAAACATACAATGGCTACGATGGGTTAAACTAACGTTGTTGAATAGTATTCACATTAAGACCGACTGAAGGCGCTATAATAATAATAGTAATAATAATAATAATAATAATAATAATAATAATAATAATAATAATAATAATAATAATAATAAGTCTGACGTTATGATAAAGAAAAATAAACGAATTCAAAATAATAAAGAGATGAAACAGATGGAAAAACGTTTAGGAGACAAAGAAAAAAAAAAAAAATCTACAGGCCAACCATTTCATAAAAAAAAAAACATTAACAAATCCCATTATCTAGAAACAGAAGTCTCGTATGATAATCTTCTCTGTAATTTAGATTTTTCTTCTTTCACTGCTTAAGACGGTTTTGGATGTTGGACTTCTGATTTTTAAGGTTCAGTGATTGTAATGGGCATAGAGCCTCGATGGCCAGGTCGGTAGAGCAGCAGCCTCAGACTTCATAGAGGTATGTGGCGCGGGTTCAAATCCGCAGCCGACCAGTCAGAGAGGCGGACACTTTCCTATCCATGTAGACACCCCGAGATTATGTATGTAATCAACGGATAGGTTTGCTGAAAGCACATGGGTGTTACAGACTAATACACACACAAACAAAGCCACTCCAACATCTTCTAAAAACATAACAGACACCTCACACCTCTCGAACTGTCGACCTAACCGCTCAACTCTCCTCGCTTCTGGGAGAAAGGGAGCTGGGGATTTGGTACGATACATGTACACATGCGCTACCGGGGTCTAAGCGATGTCAGGCAGGGCAGCCGATCGAGGCTGCGGTCTACCCCAACACCAAATCAAAGTCCTTCAAAAGAAGGCATCGTGCTCACCTCATATATAAAATGGGAAAAAGCACGAAGAAGAAGAAGTGATTGCAATGGGCATGTTCGTCCGCTCATTGTTATCGAGTGATCTAGCCGGTTCCGTATGAAAATAAAACTATTGCTGCAGATGTAACTGAAGTTGATGATCGAACTGAGGTGGAAACCACAACGAAGGGCAAACAACTGATTACAGTAGCATCTTATTTACGTAGGCATCTTCGTAAGGTACATAGGGAACGTATCGTTGTGTTGATGACTGGAAAATAAACTTCAAAATATACCCCAAATGCCAGATGCAATAATTCCAAAAAAATCCAAAAGCTCAATAAAAAAAAAACAGTTATGAACGCAGAAGCGCAAGATTTTGGTTTACCTGTGATAGAAGGCAAATCTCCTTGTAATCATATTGTCAGCCGTGCAAAACTCTGTTCTTTGTCAATAATATGTTTTAGGTCGTCGAGGTAATGTGCCCCAGTTGTGCAATTAGGGAAATTAATTCTGCAGAATACGGTGGATGAAGCTCTTTAAAAATGGTGAGCACCCACTGATTCGACAGTGTAATGGAGGTAGGCCAAAAAGGGAAAGCCTCGAGGCTGTAATCTATAATAGTAAAATACGAGCGGATTTTTCTTGTTTGTCCTCCCCCGGATGACAGTAGGGGAGACATGACACAGCCACTCAACCCCTGAAAACTGGTTTGTCCGCCCGGGTGGGGGCGGGGTAGGTAGGGGAACGGGAGGGTAGGGGAGACATCCACCCTCCTCCTGCAAATCTGTTTGTCTGCCATGGGTGGGGACGGGTAGGAAGGGGGATCGGGAGGGTAGGGGAGACAGCAGCTCCGGGTTCCAGCGCGCGTAGCGAGCGCCGACAAGCTCGTTTAGAATAACAATTGAAATCGTAGAGAATAATTAAGTGATTGAGATGTTCGTATTGTCATAATAAAAACTCCTACTGTGTTTAAGGTGGCTTTATTCTTCGATTTCCCTAACTTATGGAAATAAGGGCTACGTGTCTTCACAGGAATAGAAAGCCCGAATTGCAAAGGCCTTTGGTATTAGCTTACAAAATGTCTTACCCTTGCAGGAGGACTATCTGACATTATTCCATTTTAATTATTCTAAATGTTTTTAGCAGAATTCTATTCTTGTGATTAAAGACCAAGTGAGAATTCTGGAAAGTTGCTCGAACCTAATAGGAATGCCTCCATATGTCTTCAGTAGAGTTAATTTTTATTAAGCGAAGAGGCAGTGAAAGGGCAAAGTAACTGCACTTTCGCCAGTGGTAGAAATCCCTCCTAAATATTCGAGTGTCTCCCATTTTCCTGGCTATATCATATTAGATCACAAAATGATAGCTCTGTAGCCCACAGAGTTATTGATGAAATATCCATTTGTGAAAAGAAAAAGTGGAAACTAGCTGTCAAAAGGAGGGGTGGGTCAACAATAACATCAGAAGAAGAGTAAAGACAACGCTGGGCGGAACATTTTTCGTGAGGTCATTAATAGGAGGAACGAGGGAAGAATTTGATTGATATACCTTTGCTTTTTGCCCTTCTCATAAATTTTATAATGAAAAAAGTGGCGGGAGATGGAAGAGAGGGTTTAGATTAGAGAAACGATAGAAACTTGACAGACTTACAACATTCAGATGATACTGTTTTAATAAGCAAAACACCACAAGATTTACAAATCTTGCCAATTGTATCATATGTATCATACATCTAGAGACATGCGACTCAAAATCAAGTTATTATCAATTTGAGAATAAAGCTTTATGGACAATATTAGGAGTCAGATTACAGGGAAGAATTAGAAATATTGGCTTTTGGAAAATTACGGCAGTTCCATGCGTAGATCAGATAATGATGAAACAGAGATGGCTTGTACGTGAACATCCATTGCACAACATCTGGGAGGACAGTATGGCAGCTGGGCCCTTAAGGGCACCAGGAAAGTTGGAAGACACAGACCTCAAATGGAATCAGAACTATTGGAAAGGAGGATTAAAATGAGTGGAGATTTGTGGAAGATAGAGCACAGGACAGATGTGAGAGGTGCAATTGCTGAGTCGCGCAGCTTTGAAGGCGAATTTGATGATGATGATGATGGTAACTCTTTAAATATTGATGCCGCCTGTTGGAAGATATAAAACATTGAATCTACAATAATCGATCTTAAATTTTGGTAAATTTATCTGAGTGCTTTCTTTTACCATGGTGTTTTGATATAAGAGAGAATTCTTAGCAAATTTATGGTTCTCCATTTTTGCAGCGCTAGATTGTAGTAGAAATTCCATCACGTATATCTGATACATCATGTAAACTCCTATTGTGAATTAATTTCCATAAAATAAAGAGGCTTCTCTAAATGCAATTAAAGAATGAGAAGATGGAAAAAAGAAGCAGCGAAATTATGGAAGAAAAAGAAGAGGAAGAAGAAGAAAACTTGAAGGCGATGCATGAGTAACATGGGTGGTCGTTCGCATTCCTTTGTCTATGTAGCCTAATTTCCCGCCAAGTGAATATGATATAACTGATATACGACGCGGGAAGCAACAGAGCCAAAGATTTATTGGAAAACTCTGCATACTATTATTTCTTGAGCTTTATGGCCTGCAATTGCAGCTCTTTGTTTATGCCACGTCTGGAACCATAAACAGGATTCCTTTCCATTAATAACTACAACGGAGCCTGCTAGGTTCTTTCAGAGCACTTATTCATTACGCACACATTCGTCTGCACCTGATAGCGATCAAACATAGTTATAACAACAGCGGAAAATGAACGGGGTTTGAACGTATATGGCAAATCACCGCCATTGTTCTAACAACAATTCACTACCGTTAGATAGTGATCAAGCATAAAATTAACGGTAGCATTCGCTTGTAGGGTGTGGGTCTCTCCCCATTTCTCTGTTTCATGAATCATTTTACGTGACTGTTCATTATCAGTATTTTTGAAATGGCAGTTCTTCGCCAGCAAAGAAACCTGCATTGGCAGAGCCATATCCAGAGGAGGCCAAAGGGGGTTTCAACAACCTGTATAAGAAATAAATGTAATTGCCATACCTGCATTTCGTCTGACACTCCATCAAGTAGCCATGGAATCCCAGTGGCAAATGACTGTGGTTAAACAGTGACATGGTGGTTGCCATACATTTTCCGAATCCGGCCTTCGAGTTCGTCACCTCTAGGTAAGCGACCAAACCCAACAAAAGTGACAGGCCTGTTTACCTCTGTCGCTTAAACAAAGGAAAAGTACAGGTTCGGTGCGTCACATATATTTTATTAGAGGTGAGGAAGAAAGTTCTCCTGAGAAGAAAGAGGTTCCAGATAAGATCTCCAGCCATAAACCCCGAAGGGTGTTATTTTATTGTCTTCGGGACACGTATAAAATTCTGACAAATAGCGCCAGTGAAGCCTTCATTTGTGGACAGAGATGCGGTCGGTATCCCACAGGGAGGATTCTCTCTCCCTCTTCGGTAATATATATACTCTCTCTCTCTCTCTCTCTCTCTCTCTCTCTCTCTCTCTCTCTCTCTCTCTCTCTCTCTTTCATACTCATTCGCATTTTATATATATAAAACTATTCTTAATTCGAAGTTTGCGGTACAATTTGAATCAGCGTTATTGGAACTTCACTTATTAATTAATTTATGTATTTAAGTGTTGGTACACTTTCATTCACACATACGCACGCTCACACTCATACATGTGTATCTCTCTCTCTCTCTCTCTGTGTATATATATATATATATATATATATATATATATATATATATATATATATATATATATATATATATATATATATGTAAAGAACTAACTGAAAACGAACTGTTCATATGGAAGAAGCTAAGATTACAGTAGTTAACCATCAAAGTTTTAGAGACGAACCTCAAGTAAACAATTTTCAGTAAACAAACAAACAATGGCAGGTAAGCAAGACTATGGCGACAGCCTTCAGGTTTATTAAAAAAAAGAAATGGTCTTTCCGCAGAATTGGTAAACAAAATGTACCTTCTTTAAAATACCTATTTGTTGTATTAACAGAATTTATTGTTTATGTATTTGTTCTCCAGTAACATCGTTGCATACTGATGGTTTACATTTAGCTATTCGAATATTAATATGTATAGGTTAATAACAATAATGGCAGAAAAAAAATATGTCTATACATGCAAGGAAAGATTTCGATAAGTGTAAGGGGACAATAGGGATAGCTTCAACGAGAGAGAGAGAGAGAGAGAGAGAGAGAGAGAGAGAGAGAGAGAGAGAGAGAGAGAGGAGGGGGATGGGGTGGGAGGAGGGGGGAAGTAAGTATACAGTCCTTAAAAGTATGCCCCTTTAATTCAACCAGGTCTAATGGATGGGGTCATATCCTAAACCAGCAGGACAAACGGGAAAGAATTACCCAAATGACCGAATTTTAACTGTGTCGTTTTTAATTCTTCTTTTATGATTTTATTACTAGACTTTGGTGGATGATATATTATTATTATTATTATTATTATTATTATTATTATTATTATTATTATTATTATTATTCGTTTTATCATGAAGTACACTTATAGTAACCTAATTTGTAAATAGCTTAGTTGGCAACTTTGCTTAACTCGAAGATAATGAATGAATAGTGACAACAATAGCAATAACAACTTTTCTGTCGAAGAATGGTCATGTGGAAGTACAGGCTAAGGTATTTTCGCAAGATAATTAGAGCAGTATCATCAAAGCTACTTCTACTAAACTGTTGACATGTAAACATTAACATATAATCAAAGGACGCTACAAAGGCCATAAAACTACTGACAGTAACTACAACAAGAGATGTTTGGATTCTTGAAAGAAAGAAAATGTAAAAATAGGAGTTTAATGTTTTAGAGGTTAAAGAAAACAACTAATTCTTACAGACCTGATGTGACCTTGCTTTTTAGTACCAGAATTGTCTAAACCTTTGATTTGGACGTTGATTTGATAACGGAAATCTAAAATTATTTTAATGATATGAACAATTAAGTTTTATAATTATCTGAAGTCAACATCTAAATTCGCATTATATGCCTTACTTGGTCTCAGTTGATAATGACATAAACAGGTTTAAAAAGAGAATCCCCAACTGGTAGCATAATTATGTAGCTGTCAGATATATGATTGATTTGATTTACTCCTGTTTAATGAAAAGAGAGAGAGAGAGAGAGAGAGAGAGAGAGAGAGAGAGAGAGAGAGAGAGAGAGAGAGAGAGAGAGAGAAGTAAATCTCGAGATGTTTCAGAGATTAAAAACATTTAGGAATATTCCCTCTGTAAAAGGATCATAAAAGTGTAACATAGATTAAACGTCAGCAAAAGGCGCACAAAAGTTCTTAGTTTTTAAATACAAGTAAAAGAGAGGCTTTTACAGATTCGATTACATGCAGATATCAAAATTCATTTTTAGTTAAAATGCGTTGAATTTAAAGGAATAAAGTAAGTGATAACGTGTTTATTCATATGTAATACAATATAAAACTATTGTTTCATCAGTGATGTCAAGTCTCTAGGGTCAAACATAACTCCGAACAAATATTTCTCATTAAATCAACTGTTCACATGAAAAAGGAAAACCGGAAAGGGAGAAAATTCCTGAAATTATCATATAATCCCCATCTTCCATTCCTGCGTGATGACGCAGCGTTAAGAAGTTCTCTTGCGCAAGCCAAAATATTCAGGAATCATCAGAAGTGGTCATTGTTAGTTTAAGAAATATGCACCTCCAGCAGCTATGGCGCCCACAGATGTGCAGGTCCGACTTCACCTTCTTATTTGTTGTATTCGTTTGCTTTGGCGTTTTTATATTGACCCTTTTGGTTCGTATTTGGTGTGATTAAAGACTTCGCCATTTGGTTATTGTGTACTCAGAGGTTGTATCACAGTCTTTGCTAGGAGCTTATATCACAGCCTTTCTGAGGAGGTTGTATCATGGTTTTTGCGGTGAGGATGGGACACAGTGTTTCTTGTTACAACATCTAGAAGTTGTTATAACATCTAGAAGAAGGTTATTCCAACTTCCCTGCAGAGAGGGTCGAACACATGATTTGCAAGAAAGCTGTATCAGAACCGATTGCCTGGACTATGACACTATTTTAGTTTCACTGTGTTTGAGTTTTACGTAACTTGTCATTATTATTATTATTATTATTATTATTATTATTATTATTATTATTATTATTATTATTATTATTATTAGCATTTGTTTGGGTGCAGTCGTTTATTATCATAAGTTTATCTTGTGCATCTAAATTTTGTGTATTGTACTGTTTCTACATTGTCTATCACTTTACATGGCCCTGGATTGAAATTAAGACTCTCATTAGTATTAATTACTAAGAATTCAGTGATTTTCTCATTGGTTTCAAGGTTTTTCGTGGTTTCATCGTGCGTCATTCTAGCCATTAACCAAAGCTTCCGCCTTTGTAGCTTTTTCAGTACCAGAAGTTACCATCATAGCCTTGGATGAATTATAAGTTTTAGCCTTTTAAATTTATTGGTATGAGCTTGTTCACCCTAATTATAATCGAGTCTCTCGCGAGCTCTTCTTCGTTTGCTGGTCTTTGCGAGCTCTTCTGAGGTATTCCGGCCACTGGTCATGGGCTACAAATCAACGTCAACGTGGCACGCATGTCATCTCTCGCCCTGTTTTTAATGTCGGGAATAATCTGACCGTAAACAATGGGAACTCGAGTGGCACTCTTCACTTAATAGGCCACTGAGGGGTGGGTTCTGGATCAGTTCAGGAGATTAAGCCCCAGAAGGTGGTCCAAGGACCCCTGGGTTTGCGGTCTCCAGGTGGTAGACGGCGGGACTCCTTTAGTCTGCGGTCCGTGAACTGCTGTGGTCTGAAGGTGAGGAAACTCTTCACCAGAGAAGATTATCCGCACTCCTGCTGCAGGCAACGATGCTTGACGTTCAGGGACTTGATGGTGCTAGAAAAGAAATCAAGGTGAGAGGAAATAATTGAATTTATTCATACACACACACACACACACACACACACATATATATATATATATATATATATATATATATATATATATATATATACACACACACACATATATATATATATATATATATATATATATATATATATATATATATATATATATATATATATATATATATATATATATATATACAAATATATACATAATATATACATACATATTTATATATACGTATATATATGTATGCATGTATAATATATAAATATATATATATATATATATATATATATATATATATATATATATATATATATATATATATAATATTTATAAAATGTAACCTATATAAATGATTGAATCTTCTGTGTTCAAGACAATGAAAAGGCCCCTTATTGTTATAAACATCACTTAACATGAGATTTGAACATGAACGAATATTGTCTTTGCCTTTGTGATTACACACTTATTTTAGCAAAACCAATAGCCATTATTAATTTTGTGCTGGTATCTGTGCCTCAACAGTTATAATTTTTAGTAGCAATATTAGTATATGTAGCAGTAATTCATATTTGCTACTATTTTAAGGCCCTGAGCTGAAATAAAGGATATTGTTATTATTTTTATCCTCTCGTTATTGTATTTTTGTTTCTAGTGTATTGGCACTGTACTTTCATACATGACATTACATTGAAAACAGATCTTTAATAATAATAATAATAATAATAATAATAATAATAATAATAATAATAATAATAATAATAATAATAATAATAATATCTTTTATTTCAGCTCAGGGTCAAGAAGATGGAATATGCAAAGTAGAGACAATACAATTCACACAATTTAGATACACGAGATAAAAGGAAAAAAATAGTAATCGGTTATATCCAAACAGCTGCTGAATTAATTATAATATTAATATTTACAATAATAGCAATGAGGTTATTCATATTGAAATAATAATGAAAATAAGAAAAATTATAAAAATAATAATAAAAGAAGCATAGAATTAATTCTTAACTAGGGATTTTAGGTAGATACAGAACTCGGGTATAGAATGCTAAGCACGAAAAGTGGCAAAGCAAGCCTCAATAATAATAATAATAATAATAATAATAATAATAATAATAATAATAATAATAATAATAATAATAGATTCTGCAGATAATACTTAATAATTGCAATAAATAGAGAACGATAAACAGAGAAAGAACAGTTTTAGCTTTGTAAATAAATACGATGAGGATTTTGAATTCCAGATATAGAACTTAGATAATGCTTTACACTTCTCATTCAGTTTCAGACTCTTTGCGAGTTTACTCTAGGAAAAAAGAATGCTGATCTGATCTGATTTAATTCTATTGACGCTATCTTTCTCAGATGACATCCGTACTAAGAGTGGACGGGAGGAATATTAAGAAGAGAAGCATCCGCGGCAAGATTGCAAGAAAATAACGTATAAAACTGTCAGAGAGAGAGAGAGAGAGAGAGAGAGAGAGAGAGAGAGAGAGAGAGAGAGAGAGAGAGAGAGAGTATTTGTTGTGTTTCTGTAAGAGAAAGAATATTACGCTTAGATTAATGTATGTGTATGAGAGAGAGAGAGAGAGAGAGAGAGAGAGAGAGAGAGAGAGAGAGAGAGAGAGAGCAACCTGGGGTAGATTTTGTGGTTGGTACACCTGTCGTTAGGTCATCACTGATGGCGGTTAGGATTAGGTCCTGCGGGTGGTACCATACCCGGCTGTCGGAAGATGTTGGTCTGGTTGGTGAGGTTCCTCTGTGGTAAGGGATGATCCCCAAGGAGTCCTTGGAGTGCCTGGGAAACTGGAGGGACAGGGGCTGTCAGCAATCTGTCCACAGTCAGGATACCTGTCAAAAGCTAGTGTCAGCGCCTCTGGTTGAATTTTTGTCATCTCATCGAGGTCTGGAAGACAACTAATTTTTTCATGCAGCCTCTTACGACTTAGCTGAAGAAGTCTTAAATAAAACTTGCTGCGTTTTAAAGATAGCTCAGAAGGTGAGGATGAAAAGAAGGAAAAATAGTTAAAATAATCGGCAATTTAAATTTTTTTTTCCAAACAGCATTTGGTATTGCAATCGTATTTTAGATATGTTACAAAAAGCTCCAGTCTTGATTGATTCCCGATAAATCTAGTTCGATCTCTTGCAGTATTATGTTACGTCTGTTAAGGTTCAACAGGGTTCTTGACTGTGAAATGTCTATCTCAAACACCCCATCTTCTGAAATGGCACGGTCATGTCTTCGTACAACAGCTAGGCAGATGTTACGGTTGAGTATGATATGTTGGAAAGATTCTAGTTTCTTCGTACTCTGAAAAAGCAAAAAAAAAAAAAAAAAAAAAAAGCAACTTCCACCATGTGAAATATAACAATGTATTTCAACGTGTATCGTCAAAGGTTACCTGATCAGATCAGATTCATCGTGATAATGAAACTATTCCTCCACATATATTTATTCAGTAGGCTTTTTTTTTTTTTTTTACTAAAGTTGTTATTGTATTATTTCATATCTAAATTCTTGTGTTATTATTACAGTGATGTTTTTTGTTTTTTTATTTAACCATATTTAAACGTGAAAAGGAGAAATTTTCATATACCAGACATAATTATGGTTGGTAATATTTTAAAAATTGGCAGTTCAAATTTCAATCGTCCAGGTCAGTTAGCTAAACATGCATCCACTTCAAACATTTAGAGGTCTCTTATTGATGAGAGTATGGAAAGACGTTGTGTGTGCGCGTGTGTGCTTTTGCTTTCCTTCTAACACTTTAATTCTAAAATGTCAACGACTATTTACATCTATCAATCGTTAAGAAGTTCAAGTATGCCAAAAATTTTCATGATATACGATAAACACTTGATTGTTCTAAATGAACTTTAATTTGATTCCAAAACTGTATTTGTAAACGTTGCTGTCTTCGTTTTAGACTGAATTTTTCTTTTCTTTTTTGCCAAAATTTCACACAAGATAGAACACCTTCCTTCATGGTCTCAATACAGATGAGAAAAACATGATGAGAAGAATAAAGATTCTGTACAAGCAAATTGCCGTGGAAACAGCAATTATTATTATTATTTTTTTTTCTCTATCTCAGTCATCCTATTTGACTGGGTGGTGTTTGTAGCGTGGGGTTCCGGTTGCATCCTGCCTCCTTAGGAGTCTATCACTTTTCTCACTATGTGAGATGTTCCTAGTAGCACACTCTTCTGTGTGGGTCCTGGAGCTCTTCGGCATCTAGCTTTTCCAGATTCCTTTTCAGGGATCTTGGGATCGTGCCTAGTGTTCCTATGATTATGGGTACAATTTCCACTGGCATATTCCATATCCTTCTTATTTCGATTTTCAGGTCTTGATACTTATCAATTTTATTATTATTATTATTATTATTATTATTATTATTATTATTATTATTATTATTATTATTATTATTATTATTATTATTATTATTATTATCGCTAAACTTGTAGGTTATCATACCCTTGCCTTTCAAGCAAAGTCATCTTAAAAGATTTAGGGAGAACACAGGTAAGCAGGTAGTTCCATATACTGAAGAATGTCAGTCAGGTCTGCATGTATGAATGCCTTACAGAACGTTAATTATGAAGTTTCTTTCATCTGTAGAAGAGAAAATAATAATCACATTTTCCAACGGTTATAGTAGAGGTGTTAATTACCGTTTATACGTTTTGCTACGTAATACCTTTATTGGTCTGTACAGAACCGGCGAACATTAGGACCAAATAATAATAATAATAATAATAATAATAATAATAATAATAATAATAATAATAATAATAATAATAATAATAATAATATTAATAATGATAATAATAATAATAATATAATAATAATAATAATAGGAAAAAGAATGATGCCCTAACGAGAAAGGCGAAACTAGTCGACACCCTACAAGAACTACCTCCCACACATCACTAAACCACCGGAAATGAATATCGGTCAATTGCTTGCAACCATTCCAGCGCAAGAAAAGCAATTGATAAGACGAATTGAGCGTTTACTATATAAAATAAATTAATGCTATTGAAACTGTCATTTTGTTTAACAAAACCTGTAATAATAATAATAATAATAATAATAATAATAATAATAATAATAATAATAATAATAATAATAATAATAATAATTTGGCATAAATGTGCCATGGAATGGAATAATAATAATAATAATAATAATAATAATAATAATAATAATAATAATAATAATAATAATAATAATAATAATCTGTAATTGCACCAACGCAAATGATATTCACCTAGTTTTAATTCAGGTGGTTGGCTCTGAAACAGGTCCTTTGTACGTTCAGAACCGCAAATCTCAGTTGCTCTGATATTACTTTCTTAACATATATGATTGAAATCGTGACCCTGGTCAAAGGGGCGTTGACTTGACAACCCAAATAGAGCGATTGCGAGTACAATGAACAGATTGGAAACAAAGAATAGTAGCGCGCTGTTAGATACCATTTATAGACTGAAAGCCACTGATCACATTAACCTAGATTTTATAGGAGAGGTTAAGTGGTGAGTCAGAATGAAATGCGTAGAAGGGCAGAGATGAAATTCGCTCGGAGAACAAACAAACAAAACCTTACGAATTTGTTCTTAGCACTGCTCTAACGCTATTGCACTATCAGAGAACAATTGACTAGGTTCTTTGCAACCTATGCAACGAGAAACGTTAGTCAATAGTTTGCCTTATTGAAAACAACGAATGGGTTGAAATATGAAAAAGGGATGAAATTTTCAATCGCATAAAGTTAAGTGTATCTTAGTTTAACCAGACCACTGAGCTGATTAACAGCTCTCTTAGGGCTGGCCCGAAGGATTAGACTTATTTTACGTGGCTAAGAACCGATTGGTTACCTAGCAACGAGACCTACAGCTTATTGTGGAATCCGAACCACATTATGACGAGAAATGAATTTCTATCACCAGAAATAAATTCCTCTAATTCTTCATTGGCCAGCCGGAGACTCGAGCGCTGGGCCAACAGCGTGCTAGCCGAGAGCTCTAGCCACCCCTCCAATGAAGAACTGTTTCAATCGTATAAAAACCGTAATATTATCATAGGGAAGCAGTGAAGAGAGAGGAAGGATGTGGTTGGTATTAAGGGTTAAGAACGGGACCAGTACGAGAGAGAGAGAGAGAGAGAGAGAGAGAGAGAGAGAGAGAGAGAGAGAGAGAGAGAGGAGGGCGGGGATGGAGGGAGAGTGTTGTGTTGGTGTCAGTGAAATTGTAATTGATTCAGAGATTTCGACTTTGGTTTTTATTTTAATTAAACTTATATTCGTGTTCCATAATTATTTCAGTGATGATATTTTATCTTTCCATAATGAACAAATCGTAGTTTTGCTTTATGCATGTATATTTGACATAGCGAGAGCATTGTTCAAGTGTTTATGTGTGTGTGTACGAGAGAGAGAGAGAGAGAGAGAGAGAGAGAGAGAGAGAGAAATCCTGAGGTGCAACCGGGTATGAGAACCTGCGGTAGGAGTGGCAAATAGTTGGTGCTGTCAAAAGAAAGAGTCTGGAAGTGGGTACTTATGCCCTTATAATTCGCGTTTATTGATTCCATATCGCCTAATATCTATGGATGGCACTCGGGTATCGGGCTGGTGAACTGCCAAACAAGGTGCCCATTAAAGCGCGGGAAAATAAGGGGAATGACCCTCACGCTATGTGAAATCATGTGATTATGGGTCAACATAAAAGTTAATGAGGTTTTATGTGGCATGATCCTCTCCCGTGGTTATAAATCACTGAGGTTAGAATGAGGAATCATTTGCAAATCAGTGAGGGTAAATGATGATCGTTTGGATTCTTGAATAACAAGACGTTTACAGTGGGAAGTAAAAGAAAAAATTATTTAAAATGATGGCGATTAAATGCGATAACATCAGATGAATTATATTAGTTAACTAAATGTGACATGAGTGATGTTAGTTATAAGTAAGGTTGACTGAATGCAAAGGGAAGATTAATAATACATTTAAATTTATGCATGAAAAATAAGAAATATAGTGAAAATATTAAATTTACGGACTAAACTATAAGAAAAGTATCTATGGAGGTTTAGCTGATCAAATCTGAAGAAAGTAAAATTTGAAAATTTTTCTTTATTAAATGTGAAAAGACACATTTGAATTAGGTTTTGTGGGTGGCTGGATATAAGAAAAATGATTTAGTTTGAATGTTTGATTATCAACTCGAAAAGGTTTGCAAAACAGTAAAAATCTCTCAAGGCTTGATGATAATAACGAAAAATAAAACGTGTTTTATCATTTAATCATAAAAATAAAAGGCTGTCAAACTTATAAAATTTAGAAAAATGTTTGTCAAATGTCAGTAAATTAATAAAAGTTAGTTAAGCTTCGGAATTTTAGTCGATTAATTTTGACAACTTCAAAAATTATATAGCCAAGACTAACTGGCTGGAAATATAAGCTTCAGAGGTAACTGCGCGTTTTGTTAATTCAGTAATGCAACTGAAATCATTAGTTTCTTTTCCCTTTCTCCAGTTGCAAAGGCAGTGAAATTAGTTGTATGTCTTGTTGGTTAAATATGAGAAAAGTAAGGTTACGTTCTAATGAGATATATGGCCCTGTAGTTTTGTGGGTACCACTGCCTTTTTCATCGAAGAGTCCAACGGTTTAGAGAACACAGCGATCTTTGTCTAATTAGAATTGATGGGTTTTCAAAATGGTTGTTGGTTTGCAGACGATGCTTTTAGGCTTTCCGTTGTCAGAGAGAGAGAGAGAGAGAGAGAGAGAGAGAGAGAGAGAGAGAGAGAGAGAGAGAGAGATGACGGCATTTATTGGATTTGTTAGCAGACTTAAAAGATAGAAATCTTCAACTTTTGTAAAATTCCACTTTTTTTCACAAAGAAATGTACAGCTTCCCAAGCACAGCCTGAAAGTTCTTTGCTGTATGCCAAAGAGAGAGAGAGAGAGAGAGAGAGAGAGAGAGAGAGAGAGAGAGAGAGAGAGATACTGGATGTACAACAGTATTTCTTTTATTTGGTAATTGACTTAATGAATGAATCACCATTTTCTCTTAAATTGCTCTTGGAAGAAAATTTATAGCTTTATAAGAATTAAATCCAATTTAACAGCCATCTGTTAAATCGCTAGATAAAGAGAGAGAGATGATACCTTTAGAATGGCTTCACCCCAGTGATGGGAGGATTACCAGGTCCAGCCCTTCTGTTTTGATGGTATACATTTTGACGGAGTAATGAACACTCACGTCTAGTATCTTTTCTCTCTTCTTCTTCTTCGCTCCCAACCCCCTCCCTACCCCTGTCTCTCTCCAACCTAGCTAAAACTCACAGCAATCGACAAACAACAGTGTATCTAATTCACTGCTAGGGCTGACGCAGGCATATAGATTTTAAGGAAAGCGCCCATTCGTCCCCCCCAGTACAGTCTGAGGTTCGAACACGGGTCGTCCAGTTGTGAGCTGCACGCGCTACCCCCAAACAATGAGGTAAGGAGAGAAGGAGATTGATAAGGTCAGCTGAGTTAATCAGTTCAAATTCTCAAGAAATAATTAAAAGTAACGTATCTCCCGTCTGTAATTTCTTTGATTTATGCTCTCTTAAATGTAGGCTACCACACCCATTAAGTCGTGAGGAAATCCCTTATAGCTTTAAATTCCTTGAAGTTTAATATAAATCTAGATTTAATAGAGCCTCCATTGACCGCCTTCAAAACAGTATTACTTTTTCAATTTGAATATCTTCATAACTTTCCTTCCGTCATCCTCCTAATTGGGCAAAGTCAGTATTGCCCTTCCACAATGAAATGGCCAACCATCCTTGCTTTGACCTACCGCAGTAATATTTTCCTAATCTAGTTAGGAATACGCTGCCTTCGCTGAGCTGCTAGTGGTGCATTCCATACTGTCCAAGCGAATAAAAATGAAATAAAAAACTAGCAACGTGGAGATCAAGTTTTTATTCACTATGTTGTGACATACTGGAACCTAACACTGTATATTTGTGTAGCATTTTCACACTCTCTTGAGTCAAAGGAAGTGTTAAACTTTGTTTGAAAAACAAGAAAACCACAAAGAAAAGTGGAAAAATGAAGGTTAAGAAAATAAAAATTGAGAGATTAGCATTATGCACGCCCACTTTACTTTATCGGAGCAACTTCATATCACCCGCATGGGTCAAAATCTGTGCTGTTCACCCATTAAAATGTACATCAAAAGACCAGGACGAAAAGGAAAAGAAAAAAAGGAACAAGTTGAAAAGGCAAGAAGAACCAAGCAAATATTAAAGATCCATGCGATAAAGCCCACAATAATTGGTGGCTTTCAATGCAAGCAGCCAAATCAGGCTATCATTAATCCATATCATATTTCACGAGGGTTCTGCTCAGGAGATGAAGCGGTTTTAGACAGCGAATTAATCCATCCTTTTAAAAGTTTATATATATATATATATATATATATATATATATATATATATATATATATATATATATATATATATATATATATATATATATGTATGTGAGTGTGTGTGTGTGTATCCATAAATATCTTATCTCTATGTATGTATGCAGGGAACCATCTTTGTTAGGACTGGGCAAAGCTGACGGAAGAAATATACCCCAATAAACTCCTTTTTCATGTTTTTCCTTTCGGTGGCCAACAAGAAAGCTAATCGCTATCAGTTGTTTTCATCCACGGAGAAATCTGCATTAATTGGTTCCTCTTTTGGGGTTTCGAGAACTCTGCGAGGATAATAATTTCGTGTCCCATTATAGTCTGTTTCTTAAGTGAATTTTCTCCTTCCATTAACTCTTTTCTGTGGCATTGGAGACTATATATTTTCTTGGCCTTCTGATTATGGTTATTGAGAATTGGTTTTTGGTTTTCCAACGTTTTACCTTTTGAGAAAGTTCCCTGAGTAATAACAGATGTTAGAATGAGAGATAAGAAGGAGGAGATAAGGCTCATGTTGATAAATGCGTTGATATTACCGGCATAATCAAAGTGCATCTATTCGCTCCGTTTATGGTATATCGCATCGTGCGAAATTTAACCTGCAAGTCAGGTCCTGATTTCTATTCATTTTCCTCGCTTGTTCCGTTTCGCTCTTTTTCTTTTTTTCCCTTTTACTCATTTCGAGAAGCTGACGTTTGATATGTTTTACAGCAACTGTGCTATATGCATGGATTAGGCTCTAATGGTAAGAGTTTTATTTTTTTTTCTAATGCAGAGAAGACATAGGCTGGCAAAAATTTTAAATTAATTTGAGTTCCAGTAATAACTGGGAATAATGTATCATATTGTCCACTAAAATTGCTTTTGAACGTGGGACGGGTTTAAGAATTTGAAAATGAGGGAGAAGCCAGAGAGTATCGGTTTTCAGAGGATAGTGGAAATTAAAAAGGACCATTACACTCGATTCTCGTTCAGCTCAACTAAGACAGTGAAGTACTTCTTAAAAGGAAAATTTAAATATAAGGAAACCGAGGGAGAAAAAGGGCGACTGATGCATAAATGAACAGAAAGAATTGTGCAAAATGAAAGATTTGGTAGCTGAGCGGCAGGGCATAATAGTGGGAAAGAAGGCCCTGTGCTCTGAAAATTAAGATCTCTCCAAAGCAACATGGAAGTAATTTATCTGAAAAATATTATATTATATATATATATATATATATATATATATATATATATATATATATATATATATATATATATATATACGTACACACACACACACACATATATATATATAAATATATATATATATATATATATATATATATATATATATATATATATATATATATATATATATATATATATATATATATTAATTTATGTATGTATGAATATGTTTACATTCTTATAATATAACTTTAGAAGATGTTGGGCAGGCTTGAGAGAACTGGGGACTACTGGGAGAGAAGTGGCGAGGGCTTTGCAAAAAAATAAGAGTGTCTGCGACGAAACAGTAGTGCTAGAAGTTTCAAAGAAAGAGAAAAAAGTGAACATTTTGATCCAGTAAAAGCATTTAATCCAATTATAGAGAAGCAACTTGGTGTTCGAGGATAACGTGCATATCAAGAGCGATCAGAAGATATAATGATGGAAGAGACGCATTTGTTAGAATCTATAGTTGCTAGAATCTGCAGCTGCAGATATGTCTGATAAAAGAAGCAGTTCTGGAGTGAATGTGTGAGGCTAACATTTGCTTGTAAGATACGTTGTTGATGGATAATAGTTAAGGACGCCAAAAGTGTAAGTGGAGACAGTTGAAAGTGAATGTTAGTAAGAATAAAGTTATGAAAAGGAATTTAAACTTAAAGGATGGATCAATTAATAGGATTTTGGAGGTGGAAGAACATAAACAGAAAATATAAGGCACTACCAAGATTAAGCTTCCTTACAGATATAAAGTGTAGCTTGGGAAAGATATAAAAGATAATGAGTGGCAATTGCTTTAATCAGCAAGTGTATTACACACACACACACACACACACACACACACACACATATATATATATATATATATATATATATATATATATGTGTGTGTGTGTGTGTGTGTGTGTGTGTGTGTGTGTGTGTGTGTGCTTGTAATAACACCAAGCGTGCAGCTCATGAATGTATGAGGAGTGTATATAGAAATCTCTCCTTGGTTGCTCTTTGAATGCAAGCGAAAAAGGAAAGAATATACCAACACAGAAAAGGCAGAGGAAGGAAAAACCGACCCCACTGCCACTCGCTTCACCAAGCAGTACACTAATGGCTTTCATGTTTGCAATGAACGTTGACTATGCATCTCCTCCACTCCCATTTGCAATGAGCGTTGACTATGCGTCTCTTCTATGCCTGGCAGATGAGGGCAGGACGAGAATTGCCCAGCTGGGCGAGCCCCTGCCCTTTTCACACTTGAAAGACGGGCAATCAGCGATGCAACACAGGAGACCCTCCAAGCAGATGAAAATGGCGCGACACCAAAAGGCAAAATCATTGGGAATTTCATAGGTTCCTGAGTAACTCCCTTTTATTTCGCCGCCGAAGGGAAGACAATAGGCCTATTTCAATGCTGTCGCCTGCAAATCAGGTTCATGAAAGTGCAATTTTGTCCGCCTGTTTCCGTTATTAAGCGTTGTTTGTTGGTTTTCTGATTAACTTTGAGATGCGTTGGCCTTTGAAGTCGTGGGAAAAAATATATATTTTTTTTCATTAGGAAATAGACCGAAGGTAATTAACAGCAAGATGGTTGCTTGTTACTAGGAGGAAGAACCAACAATTTTTGATCACGAAGAGGAGCCAGTTCTGCTCATATATTTCTTTAACATAAAATATAGCTCTCACATTGTCTTTGTGACAGGGCGCTCCTTCGTTGTCTAGAGACAAGTGTCTGGTTACAACTTAGCAATAAAGAAAAAAGAGGCTTATTGAGTAAAAAAAAAAAAAAAAGGAAAGGAAAAGAGCTTTCAAAGTCACCTGTTACATTTAAGGTCTTTATCTCTTCATATTTCGAGGAGGTAACACAGTAAGTTGAACTTTACTTGGCGGATGAAAATGAGTCTTGTATCAGCAAAATAAGCTAATGATGTGTGCGAGTTCGAGTTTTATTTTGGATACTCTTAACTGGTTGTTATTGAAACGGACATTCTCTGTTACTCAAAATATTTCTGGAGCTTTTAGAAAATAATCTATGGTAGTTTTATTAAAATCTCATATTTACTTGGGTCACTAAAATAATGAAACGAAAGTTACTCTGTCCACTTAAGAAATAGAGATGCTCACTGTTGTTCCACACATGACAAAGAATTGCAGAACACATCTCCAGATTCTTTTTCTTTGGTCATTTGAAACAGGTGATACATAATGCAATCTTGGCAGAGAGGAAATTATTCTAAAGAAATATCATCTGCAGATAACTCTCTAATGATCTGTTGAAAATAGTCGCACAATATACAATATTTTTATGCGACATCGCGACTTGCCGTGTTTTATCATTTACAGATATCTAATTTCTTTGTACCTCCAAAAACAAAAAGAGTTAAATTTACTTCGTGCTTCAAATGTTATAGAATAGTTGGCACTGCTGCCGCAGATTGCTCAAATTTGCGCTTTTATTTAAAGGGGAACACTGACATAATTGGAAAGTGACAAAGAATTACACTTTTATAGATTATCCTCTCTGGAGCCTTGCTGGAACAGGCAACCCGTAAGACGTGCTTCCTACAGGACAGGGAATTTCCTAGCCCTCTTCAGAATAAAAAAAAAAAAGAAAAAAAAAGATAATCATCGTGATTCTCCATGGATGTATTTTTAAAGAAAGTTCTTATCTCGACGTTGGATTTATGCATTCGTGAAAGTAGTAATTATAAGAGAAGTGTGTGTAGGGAAAGAGAGAAGAAGCATCTATTCTCGAATTACCGGCGGAGGTCCTCTCTCAGTGAAGGAACGTGCTTTAATCTTTTGCCTTATCTGAGTCCGAGCGTTTTTTTTATCATCTCTTCAACTTCTTCTTCTTCTTCTTCTTCTTCTTCTTCTTCTTCTTCTTCTTCTTCTTCTTCTGCAAGGTTTCTTTAATCCATTAGTGGAGTGATTGATTTAGAGAATTAATACCTTGTACAACTTTCCAGGTCTCTCCTGAAGTCATGTAGACCTCGGAAAGCCTTTCAAAAATATCCGGAAATAAAAAACTTTCGAAAGGGATAGATTTAAACAGAGAATAGATGAAATCCGATAACTTCTTGATAAAACATCTGATTCTTGAACAGAGGTAATGTTGAAGAAGGCAGAGACAAGTATCCGATGTTTACCTACTTTTCCTACATGTACAACTTCATATTATTTTTGTATACGTAAACGATATGCCCTTCTTTAATTTGTGTGCTGGACATACTAGCGTATGCTTAATTGTGAACTTGATTACCTCAGTGAGCAGTTATGCGTCTAGGCATCTACGTAGTGTGCCTTTCTTTGTGTGTGCGCGCGCGTCTGCATGGGAACACGAGCACTTGTACGAATATTAGGACAAGGCCAAGAGGTTTTACTACATTAACAGTCGTGTAAAAGGAGGGGGGCAAGTTTTTTCGGCTTGGTCATCGTGCTCGATAGTAAGGAAGTCGTGCGTATAAGGTTTCAAGAACGTGTTAATATACGATCATGTGGATGGCGGTTAACTGGCTGCTTCGATGTAAACGGAAACCTAGGTGGGCCGTTGGAGAGGTTAACATGCCACAGTGTGAGAAACTCCTATTTGATTCTGTCTCTCATTACCCAACTCTTGTGTGGATATGCAGTGAAATAAAAGTTTCGTTATTTTGCTATCCCGAATGCTCTCTTACTGACAACATGACATGGACATAATAGTTTTTATTTCCGGGTGGGATACTATATATATATATATATATATATATATATATATATATATATATATATATATATATATATATATATATATATATACATATATATATATATATATATATATATATATATATATATATATATATATATATATATATATATATATATATATATACAGTATATATATATACGATCATGTATGTAAAAGCACAGGTGATGACAGACATTTCTAGAAGTTTTTATTTTACATTTTGTGAAAATAAAGAGTGGAACATAAATCTGATTTTTTTTACTATATACAAATATTTACTTATCGCTAAAATATCGGCTCAAGTCTACGCAGTGTGGTAAAGCTTTAAAGTAGGAAATCTTTTATCTCCACGAGTAAAATACTCAAAAGCAATGTTGACTGCGCTGAGAAATAAAAACATGGAACCGAATATTTTTTTTGAAGACTCATGCCACGATCCTAAAGATATATCCTTCGACATAACTATTATTCGAGATACGTTAATGCTCTCTCCAAGAATGGCTGAATGGGGGGAGGGATGGTGGGGAAGGGTGGGGGATAGGGGTTGGGTGGAGGAGGATCTTCAGCGCCAATTCCCACGCAACGTCATTCAATGATTTTTTTCCCACTAACCCTTTGCTCCTGAGAGGGATGGCTTTAGAGAAACCATGACAACAGTCAATGATGCATTCATCTTCTAGCAAGCGGTGCACCAGCATGACATCATAGTAGTTCAGCCCTTCGTTGGGTGAGCCGGTAGAGCTGCGGACTGTCACTCGATGGGCCGGAGTTCAATTCCACCGGCCGGCTGATGAAGAGTTAGAGGAATTTATTTCTGGTGATAGAAATTCATTTCTCGCTATAATGTGGTTCGGATTCCACAATAAGTTGTAGGTCCCGTTGCTAAGTAACCAACTGGTTCTTAGCCACGTAAAATAAGTCTAATCCTTCGGGCCAGCCCTAGGAGAGCTGTTAATCAGTGGTCTGGTAAAACTAAGGTATACTTTTTAGACATCATAGTAAACTGGGCAAAGCGAGAGAGAGAGAGAGAGAGAGAGAGAGAGAGAGAGAGAGAGAGAGAGAGAGAGAGAGAGAGAGAAGAAAAGTCTAGTAAAAGAATTGCCATGGTAACGGAACCAAAAGAGCATCGGGCAGCAAGATTTACGGATCAACGTCTACGCCTTGTGTCAGCCCCTTTAATTCGGGGCCATTATCATTTAATCACGCAGCGAAATCCACTAAAGTAGGTGCCAAGGCAGCGTAACGTTCTCAGCTCACAGCTACGCATTTCACCCTTGAATTATTTAAATTCTGAAGTTACCAATCTCTCGTACGCTCGTGATAAAGGCCTGTGCTTGCCCGTGAAACATATCTCCTGCATATCTTCTTTCATTAAACTGCAATTACTGCTTGCACTGCAAATGCACGTGATCATTACTATCTGCAATACCCCGTGTTACAGTTGTAATTACAGCCATTGACAGGGAATCCTAGGGTAATTACAGACATTAAGTAATGCATACTGAAGACTCCACTATTACTTGACCTTCATATCTGGTCCTCATGCATACATAAATTTGATCTTATCGAGAAATCTTAAAAAGGTAATTATCGAATTGCAAGAAATCTTAAGTTTTCAAATTTCAAGGGAGAGTAGCATTGTTTAAAAAAAAAATCCTGTTCTTCAAAATCTATTAACCTTTGGTTACTGAAGTGCTAAAAATTATGATCAGGATTCGATTAATAAAAAATCCAGGGAATCTTAAATCAGTTTTTACATTATTAGCTACAAGTGAGTGGCAAGAGTTGATATCAGTATTAAAAAGGATTTGGAACCATGTGGCGAATGGAGACCACGATATTGCTGTTCAGTGCTTGAACAATATTGCTTTAAAAGTTATGACTTAATTTCCTTAGCGTGCATGAATATGCCAATGCCTTTCAATGCCTTTGTCTCGTTCAAAGACGAAATAACTAAGATCGCTTTTTGTAGCAATATGGCAAAAAAATAAAGGTTTCTCAAAATTCAGGAGAATATCACGGGTCACAGCTCTTTAGTTTTATTCGACTTTCTTGAGTCTATTTTGTTTAGCTTCTCTAAAGCCATGACCCATTTCTTCAAACAAGCATTGAACCCTAAATATTTTCCTGAAAAAGTGAACACGTCTCCAGAGGTTAACAAAGTTTTGTCAACCCTTCGAAATTCAGAGAAACAGTCATGTCGTTCAAGATTATGCGCTCTCTTCTTTCCCTTTCGGAAAACAAATCTGAGCAGAAAATAACAGCAAATACTTATTTCGTCCATTTCTCCTTCCCGTCCTACTCGCCTTCAGTCAGGTTCCCTGGCTTGCGTTCGAGTTGCTCCCAAGAGGATGATTTTTGCATTGTTCTTACATGCGTCCAGCCATGGGCCACTTACAGCGTGTATCGGCCATTTTCTGTCACCTGGATGAAGCTTTAAGCTTTGTGACGGCCGCTTACTCCCAGCACTGCGGGAGAGCCGGTTCTTTTGCAGCTTTTGTACAATACTCCAATCTCGTTCCTTGTCCTCCAGAAAAAGAAATCTGTCTTGGAGTTGAACAGCTACGACTGGAGAGATTATGGTACCTGTCTAGAACGCTCTGGGTCCCAGGTGTTCGCCTTTCTTACTTCTCTCTTACTGCTTACAGTATTTTTGGACACTGAATCTCTCCCTCACATGGGGGTAGTTAAACCTTTAATGATACACGATTTATATGATTCATAAAATTTTAGCGTTTTTGATATTAATATTAAAGTTTCAGATAATTCGTTTCAACGGGTCCTTGTTTCACAAAGAATTGTTTTAAGAGAATCAAAAATTTTCCCGTGACCCAAGAACACCCATGAAGTTCATGAACTCGGTAAACAAGGACCGGTATTTTTCGCTGATTCCTCGCAATGTAGACGCCAAAGGGAAAGCTATTTCCATATAAGGATGCGAAAAGATGAGACTCGGTCAACCCGGACGGTTTTGTATTTGTTGCTTGTTTCTTTCTTCACTGTTTCGTTATCTGTCTAATCTTAATTTGCAGCTGAATGGCTCGAAAACAAACAGATTAGTAATTTGATGTGAATCGATACTTAAATTCAAGAGCAATAACTCCTATAACGTTGAAGGTAGTGCCCATGTAAGAAACTTATTATTTTACAACTTTTCAGTGGGTAATAAGTGTGATTTCTAGTATTCTGTTACATCAACGCACTCACATTGAATGAAATGAATATGTAAAAAATTTGCTTACTTGTTTCATCTATTGACCCCCTTTGAATTTTAGTTAAAATTTCCATAAAAACCTGGAAATTTAACTTTTTTCCGCCTTTTGTAATCAGTTATAATCAGTCGTCGCTTTGATTAATTATAGAAAAGGTACACTTTGTGATTTTTATATTCATTTGGTGATTGCAGGGTGTATTTTTCCTCTGCAAAAAAAAAAAAAAAAACAATACTGTACGTCTTTTATTATATTCAATCCATAGAGTAGTGTTTCTACAGAAGATTCCCAAAAAACCTTTTTAATCTTATATATTTTACTTTATGTAGCAGAATATAATCTTCGCCACTAATCTTCATTTGAGCTAGTTAAGTGCTTAATGTTGATATGTTTTGATTAACACAGACTCACGTAGTATCTGTCCCAAAAGATTTCTTCCCGTCTTTCTACTGCTATTTTAGGCGTTATCCAATGCATGGTCAGATATGGACATACCAAACAATTCGCACGCTTATCACCATAATAAAAAGGGATGGCGCACTACAAAGAGTCTCCAATACGTAAACATATGAAGACATATAAAAAATATTTTTTCCATTGACAGGGAATTGCGATAAGCAGGTAAGAGGGTAAAAAAAATATAAGTAATTAAGAAAACGAAGTAAGTGAGTGAGTGAGACAGTGATAAGGAAACTGGAAAAGCACATTCAGTTTAAAGGAAACCCAGACTGAATATCCGCAACCAAATACAAAACAAACAAGACAGCGTTCGAAGAATGTCCAACTTGGTACGTTCTGTGGTGACACAGAATTTGTAAGAGAAAGCTCTCCTCACACTCGCAGTTCTCACCTACTACTACTACTACTACTACTGCTGCTGCTGCTGCTACTTTGTTACGGCTGTTCACTAAGAATATAAACAACTCTTGTAACTTTATTTACAGTCTTACTACCCACAATGTTGCGCAAGTCAACTCCCTTTACGGGCTCTCCAAGAACAAGAGCCCTACCAGCTCATGGGTAGCTGTACCTAAAACGAGTCGACTCCCAATACTGAGAAACGAAGCCCACGCCTGTTTTCATATTAACAGCTCCGGCTAGAAAGCGACTTTCAACCTTGAGGACAATCAGGAAAACAAACAAGCGAAGGATTGGCTATATGAGCTACATAGAAGGCTTCGGCTTTTTAAAAATTCTCTCTTGTTTTGCACGAATAACAGAAAGGAAATATGGAACACTGAAACAGTTAAATAAGCTAGTGCTCGCTTTTCGCTCTTCGTAGATGAACGCCAAGTAATTTTATCGTTTCTCGTGCGAGCTGAATGATGCTTTGCTTTGGGTGACAGCCAGTAATACAAAATGATCAATCCTGGCAAATAAAGTAACTCTACATTGACAAACTACTTTTTGTCTAAAATTCTACCTATTTGTCTATTCCAGCTTCTACTATTCTTACTACTAATACTGCCACTGGAAACCAGCTGAACAGTAAACTAATCGAGACAGGTGTGTTTGCATGTCTAATCTACGATATGAAAATGACCCACAGAGTGACCAAATGTTGCTTAACCTCATGCAAGGTTATATGGAGAAATGAACATCTTATTTGGGAAATATTACATCTGTTATCTATTTGCTCTTCCTCCTCTCCCCTCTCTCTCTCTCTCTCTCTCTCTCTCTCTCTCTCTCTCTCTCTCTCTCTCTCTCTCTCTCTCTCTCCACATAAATATGTTCAAATTAATCATAAGATTAAACTTCGTTCGGCTTCGATCTTCATTTGCTGAAATCCCTCGATTGAAATGACCAATTTCGTCAATGACCTATATCGTTCTTTCTTAGCATTATTTTGCACCTTTGTCTCGAAGGGGCTAATAAAAGAAAAGATTGCAAACTGCGAGTGTGCAAATATGTATCTGTGCGCGCGTGCGTACGTGCTCGCAAGTGTGTATATGTGTATGCTTAAGAGAAAGCAACATGTACTGGCAGAAGTCGTGACTGGTTGTGTGTGCGGGATGGAAAAGGGACTGGGGAAGAGAGATGGATGGGGGAGGTGAAGAATAGAGTGGGAGGAAGGTGGGAGGGAGGGAGGAGATGACAGAGGTGAAGGAAGGGAGGGAGGAGGGAGGACGAAGGGGGAGGGAGAGGATAGAAGAATTAAGTAAAGGGAGAAGGGGAAGAAGTTGTCCCGGGTTAACCCTGCAAGTATAGACTTGAGCTCTTTGTCCTCTTTACTTCCAGGCTACTTCCCCCCCTTCCCACCCTCCCCCTTTCCCTTACTCAACCCCAAATCCCTGAACCTACTTTACTTAACACCCCCCTAACCCCAACAAATTATCATAAGCCTTAATGACCTCATACATTTACGGAAATTCTGGGATTAATTGTTTAGAATGAGCAAAGGAACTGTATACGCCTGGCGTTTACCTTCTGTTCCTTCTCCAAATATTGCAGGATTAAGTTTCCATTTCATTTCGTGTTAACAGCATTCTTTTCTACTGTGAATTCTGAACCCGCCCTTAATGAGCCGGTGAAAGCGTAAAACGTTTTTATTTTCTAATCTTTGTGTAACTATTTTATTCTTTTCAGTGCGAAGACGATTGAACATGACGTCTAACCAAGTGACGGGTCATAGCTCTTTTCTTTAAGAGGCAGCATCTTCTCCCGCTTTATGTAACGATCTTTCTCCCGTGATATTTTTCAAGAGGATTTAATTTAGGACTTGTTTACATTTTTTCAAGGAAGGATAAGCTAATCGAAGACCTGCTGATTGTGTTGTACAACGATGACGCCGAGAAAAAAAATTTTTTTTTTTCATCATTCAAATCATTCCATTTTTTTGGTATGAGGAGCTTTTCGGTTATTAATTAGACAAACCAAGTTTCGAAAGACTTTACAGGTGATTCGAGTTTAGAAGGTTTAAAAGGAAGTTCATAACGATAATAAAGAGTTGTTGGAATATAAAGATGCAGGACTGTGAGGATAGTTGTTACCAAACTTATATTTAGAAACCATTAGCAAATTTGAACCTCATTTTGATTATTGGTTGCTTAGGAAATCTGTAAACGACAGCTTCTTACTTTTGAGGCTCTGTTAGATGTTTGAAAGTTGCAAGTACCACAGTTGACACAATAAATAAACAAGTAAAAATGCTCCGAAAAACCGATCTCGGTATAATGCTGTATGAGCAGCGGCCCATAAAACTTCCAGTCACGGCCTGGTTGTGGCATGTTCTATATCGTTGCCAGACGCACGATTACGGCTAACTTTAACCTTAAATAAAATAAATACTACTGAGGATAGAGGAGTGGAACTTGGTATGTTTCCTGATTGGAGGGTGGATGATCAACATACCTATTTGCAGTCCTCTAACCTCAGTAGTTTTTAAGATCTGAGGGCGGACAGAAAAACTGCGGACAGAAAAAGTGTGGACGGACAGACAAAGCCAGCACAATAGTTTTCTTTTACAGAAAACTAATAAAAGTATGATTCTCCAAGGCTCCGAATAAGTATGCAAGTTGAATATCAGATTCCTACTGAGGATTCTTCTTCTTCACCCATACCGCTGTCCTTAAGCTATGGGGTAGGTTGCCTTGATGCATTTTTTCAATGATTTCTGCAAAACACTTATTCTCCAAATCCTTCTACACTTTATCATCCTGTCTGATCCTCTGATACTCTTTCGATCTTGTATCTATAACACGTTCCACTCAAGCCCTCTTCACTCGTTCCTTCTCACTCACTCTTACCACATAGCCATACCGTCTCGGTCTTGACTTTTATCATTTCAGTAATCTTTACCACTCCTGCCCTTCTCCTATCCACTTCGGCATGATCGTTTCTGTTCGCTTAACCTTCTTCATTCCTAATGCCCTGTTTCTATCGATGAATGATACGACCAAATAGTTTGCTACAAAGAATCTGTGCTTGACTAACTTACCCGCGGTAGAAAATTTCACATGAAAAAGTTCAGTGAACGTTAATGTTTAATGACACATGTAAGCTAATGATGTTGACTTCTAATTTCTTTCCTTGGAAAATGAACAACTGGTTCTCAGAATAGTGTTGAGCAAAACCTTCTTATACAGTATGAAGGTGAATTGTGGACGTTGACCGTGGATGAAAGTAAACAGAGTTTTCTGTACAACGTATAATGCTGCATGAAACTCTCAACCACGGTCCATGAAACTTTCAGCCACGGCCTAGTGGTGGCCTGTGTTGTTGGCATCTGTAACGGTGCCAGACGCACTATCATGGCTAACTTTAACCTTAAATAAGATAAAAACTACCGAGGCTAGAGGGCTGCAATTTGGTATGTTTAATGATTGGAGGGTGGATGATAAACATACCAATTAGTCTCAGTAGTTTTTGAGATCTGAAGGAGGACAGAAAAAGTGCGGACAAAAAAGTGCAGACAGAAAAAGCGCGGACAGAAGAGTGCCGTCAGAAAAAGTACTGACAGAAAAAGTGTCGACAGACGGACAAACAGCCATCTCAATAGTTTTCTTTTACAGAAAACCAATAAAACGTAAGCAGTAAAAACGTATGAAACAGTGGAGATGAACTGTCTGTGTAATACATGCATTGTCAGAAGAATGGATAATGGGAGAAATGTGCAGAACCTGTTAAAAGGTTAGCATAGGAGAAGGGATCATAGCAGTATTTTGAGATGGTTTGGTCATGTGGAGAGAAGGGAGGATTACTGATTTGTAAAAAGAATGTATAATATAGGAGTGTTATGGAGAAAGACTTAGAATGGGATCGATAGATAGGGTGAAAAAGGTATTGGAAAGGAACTCCAATCATATCTAGAAACTGCGGGACTGAGCATAAAACAGGTGAATGGCGCATTGTGTGTTAGGGGATCGATGAGCCGCCGATAAGCCTTCTTTACAGACGCATGGAATGGTTCATGCTATGGAAGCTTTCTTGTATGGGGTTTTCATCTACGATTCAGCAATGAAGCCTGAATGTAAAGCACACATACATACGCAAAACACACACACACACACACACACACACACACACACACATATATATATATATATATATATATATATATATATATATATATATATATGTGTGTGTGTGTGTGTGTGTGTGTTTAGTTCCTCGTTGGACGAGTCGGTAGAGTTCTCGGCTAGCACTCTGCTAGGCCCAAGTTCGAGTCTTCTGCCGGCAAATGAAGAATTAGAGGAATTTATTTCTGGTGACAGAAATTCATTTCTCGCTATAATGTGGTTCTGATTCCACAGTAAGCTGTAGGTCCCGTTGCTAGGTAACCAATTGGTTCTTAGCCACGTAAAATAAGTCTAATCCTTCGGGCCAGCCCTCTCTAGGAGAGCTGTTAATCAGCTCAGTGGTCTGGTTAAACTAAGGTATACTTAAGTTAGGAGTATGTGAAATTATCAATACTCTTAGTAAGCTGTAATATAATGTAAGGAAATGTAAATATCTGGTACTGAAAATTTATATCGACCTAAAAACATTCTTTTTGAGAAAACGGACAAACATATCCATCGGATTCTTGAATTTCAGTCACTTTTATATTCTATGATAACAGATCAGTATCGAACTTTGAAACCTGAAAAAAACCAGGATTGGGGTTAGAGCAATAACGCTGAGCAACATAGTTTCTGTTGTGTCAGATGAACTTAAGCAGTCGTTAGTTAAAAAGAAGGAGACGAATAGATAAAGAAAATAAATGGTTATCTCTTTTATCACTGGAAATGCAGTTCTTTCATAGCTACACAAATGAAAGGGCAGAGAAAATGAATGGTTGCAGATAGTGCACACACATGATCACTATTTGTACCGCGGTTTTTGAAGGGAAACTTAACATTACCATTAAAATATTGCTCTTATCATCTGTTTGGACAGCGTGGCAGGGCTGTCTTGTTCAGAAGCCTGTTCAGAGATAGCTGAAAGTTTCCTTTCTCTATCTTTTATTGCCATCGGCGGCTATCCTCCTGCTAATAAGATACGCATAATGGTGAATATGCGTGCATATTCGGACACATATATTTACATACACATACAAGCACACACACGCACAGTCACATACACGTATATTATAAACACGCACAAACACACACACACACACACACACATATATATATAAATATATACAGTATATATATATATATATATATATATATATATATATATATATATATATATATATATATATATATATATATATATATATATATATATTATGCCTCTTTACCTTAGTTTCTCTGCAAAATAATTTGGGATGGGTTGTTAGCATCAGGCTCGTTTTTACCGTGGCTAGATCCTACCACAACTGTACACATAAGTGATATGAGATTGAAATTTTCGGGGAAAGCGTTCGAGGGTCCCCTACTGAGAACAATCTTAACCTGGTCAGGTTGTTCCATCCTCGGCGCAACAGAAGAAATTCTGAGTTTTTGATCCCGGAAAAAAGAAAAACAATTTTAGACTGTCTTCTGTAGGAATCTATCGTGCTCCTCTTGATCGAAGCAGTGAATTATGCACCTGGTAGCTAGATGACTGTTATGAGAACCCGCTAGGGTGGAGAAGATCTTAGCTATAGCCACCTTATCTCAAAATATTTGCTGAGAGCCGTGAGGGTTACTCACTCAGGAACCATGCTGGAAGGGATAATGGCGTACAGGTGGTACATACATGCTTTCATGTATCAATAAGTTTCAGTTATATTCACGAAATATCAAACATTACAAGTAACTGCACATTTCCGTTACATTTAAATGTACACCAACTTGGCACTAGTAACCTGGAGTACCTTTCGATTTAAGTGAAACACCGCTATAATCTTCAAAATACAGCATATTTCTAAAACAAGAATAACTACATATTTCACTACAACAGAAAAGTTGGTAACAAGTCAGGAACAGATGCCTTCAAGATGGGAGAAGTGTGCACAAATTTCCTTAGCATAGGATTAGCATAGTAATGCTAATCCTCTGAACTCATATTCAGCCAGTTACAGGATGGACCACCCTTGACGCAACTGGGTACCAGAAGAAAACAAAAATCCCGAAACTTTTACTTTTTTTAATATTATATAAATAAAAAAAATAGAAAAAAACATTAAAAACAACTGGCATGTAAAATTAAAGAAAGCAGAGAGGAAAAACAGCAATTAGATAGAGGTAAATTAAGAGAGAAATAAACGCTTACAGAAAAGTAAGAAAAGCCATGACAGTGGTGCATGACTCTTCAAGGTAGCATTATGAATGTATGATGAAATTATATAACTTTGCTTCATGGCGTCGACCTAATCATTTCCAGCTGGTATTTTTGGATGTGGTTGTTAGCGCTATGCCCTTCACCCAAGTTGACTAACTACCAGTTTCATAATTTACAGGATATATCGTCAGAGGAGAATTTCTTAAGCGAAATATACCCACATCTTATTCGTTCTCAGTTAAGATTCGAAAACGATAAATGTACCTCGAAGTTAAATTCTGTGAACTGACCAAAACCAAGGCATTACTCGCCAGATGAACCTCATAAATATTAGTTTAAAGAGCATCTGGCTGTTCGTATGGAAACTGAGGTACATGCTTACTTACAGTCACAAAAATGCATGTACAGTATATATAGACATAAAAGCAAACGCTAAGGCGTCGAATTCGTCTGCATAATTCATGAAATTTTTGACGAAATTTATTCCAAACGTATCACTCACTTTTAAAGGGCATTTAGGGACAGTACACGATTTATTGGTCGCTTAAATCTTAATTTTTGTTTAAGACTTGAATTTCCCTTTCAATGCATTTCTTATTTTTATTTTGTGGTATCAGATAACAATTATTCCTTCCACCACACCTTCCTTATTTGTCCATCAGATTAAAAGCGGCTTGACGTAAATATAGGAACCAATCAAGTATGAAAAACATGTCTAAACGACTTCAAAATATCCTTACCTTCGAACACCACTTATTCAGCCCAAGATTTGAAGGTACATTCAGAAAACAACAAAAATTTCGTATTATTATGAACCGTGAGGTCAACTAAAGCTTATTAAACTTGGAATAAAAGGCGAATCCATGACAATAAGCCCGTTCTCTTCTGGATGCGTTCCTTACGCAATGTTGGTGATTAATCGCCTTGAAGACTCCAGTTCTATCTTTCCCCCCCAAGGATAAGTTGACCACGGAGCAGGTCTGCGCTGGTGTCATCTCCCGTTTTAGAATTAGGACGAGTTACGTTAGACACAAAATATGATTTCCTTATTATTATTATTATTATTATTATTATTATTATTATTATTATTATTGCTGTTGCTTTTGTTGTTACTAAAGTGATCAACCCTATCTTCATTGATTTTATTTCATGTGGTTACTTAATTTTCGTTACCATTATTGTCTTCCTAATTTTGTTGATGGAATTATTGTTATTTTTATGATAATAATAATTCTTACTTATTAATGACCAAAATTTTAATATAATAATTTTCATAATCATTATCAACACCATCAATGCACGACACCATGAACCCAAAAACGCAGTTATAAATACCTCGGAAATTCGGTGATTCAAATTGACCGAGATACTTGTCTTGCTAATTTTGTTGATGGAATTATTGTTATTTTTATGATACTAATAATTCTTATTCATTAATGACCAACATTAATGTAATAATTTTCATAATCATTATCAACACCATCACTGCACGACACCATGAACCCAAAAACGCCGTTATAAATACCTCGGAAATTCGGTGATTCAAATTGGCCGAGATACCTCCTGGGTCAAATTGCTGACCAAAAACGGATGACAAAGGACTTGCTTAATTTGGCAAAGTTCCACTTTCACTTTCCTTATATTGGACCCTTGGCGGTTCCTTTACCAAAGCACTCCTGCGTATGAAGGATATTGCACATGACATTCATTATCACGCTATTAAGTGTCGAGTATTACTGCATTATTATTATTATTATTATTATTATTATTATTATTATTATTATTGAATAATAATAATAATAATAATAATAATAATAATAATAATAATAATAATAATAGGTAGAAGAAGAAAAAGACGAAGAAATCAGTTCTTATAATTTTGATAAATAACTTATCATTCTTGTTATCATCAACAACATAAGGCAGAGGATGTAATCGTTGATACTGCTTATTTTAATATCAGTATTTTTGTCATTATAATAGTTCTACTACCACTACTACTACTAGTTCTCTATTATTATTATCATCAAGAACAACAACATACATCAAAACAAACAAATCTATTAGTCTTATGTCTTCGGAACTGAAATATCTCTCGCTTATGACATCACAGTTGCATTTAACTGAAAGAGACCACGAAATAAAATCTTTTTCATCCTTGTTATCAGGAGAGGTTGTTATGCAGAGGCTAAACGAGATCTGAAGGTGCTAAAGATCAGCTGAGCTCCAGGTGGGTTTCCTGGATTTTTTTTTATTAATGTTTTGCAGCGCTCTGTTAAATAAAGTTCTTTATCTTAGTGATTTTGAGTGAGGTTTTCGATGTTCAGAATTTTTGGGGAGAGAGGTTTTCAATATTTTGTCTTTTTATATACGCTGTTCAAAAGTCCGTACTGGCGTGAGGACAGTATAGCTTAACAACAACAGTAAGTTATCATTTTGATTTTGAGTAAAATTAATATAGATTTAAAAGCTAAAGTCAAAGTTTTAATAATTTAATTTTAAATTGTTAGATTTTTAATGGAAAAGGGGTTTCGGCCGGAAGGTCTCTAGATATCTATAATTTCTTTAACAAACAGCACAGAACATCAATTGTTTATGTAGTTTACCTGAATGGCTGTGTTTTTTAATATTTGTTGGGATTCCAACACCTGCTAATTTGATTTTTTCCCCACCGAATTATCTTAGTAAGTTTCTTATTATCGCTTGAAATATTATGAAACTCAATTTATATTTACCTAAAAGGCTTTATACTTATTACGTCAATAAGTTTTTCGTAGCTAGAAAAATTTTGATTTTTTGATACCTAACCAAGACTTATTTCAGTGTTTACAGTGAAATGATTCTGTAGCCATCCCGAATGTTTTTATTTTTCGCAGGTTCAGTGCCTTTTGTCACTGGAGTGATATCTCATACGTGGTAAAATACTTCAGTGCCTGAGGCATTTTCAAAATTTTTATAATTGGGTAAACATTAAGTTTTGTATAAGTAAAATAAAAATAGGAAAAAATTTACCTAACCTTATTTTCCCGATTATGTCAAAGATTTGATTTGGTTAGTGAGTGAACATTACGTGTGATGTCCTTAGTATTTATAAATTTACTTGAGATCGATGGATTTTGTAAATATATAATTTACATATCTTCGCACCCACTACATTCTGGTAATTTGCTCTGACTTTTTACATCTCTAGAATAAGGAGATATGGACAATAGTGCTAACGACTTATCTCAAGTTGCAACAGACCTGCCACCTCACTAATGAAAAAAAAAAAAGTAGACGAAAATCAGAAGGGTTTCTTTTTTTAAAATAAGCGAACAGTATGTATGACGATTCCCGTAATTCTCGAGTTCCCGATCTTCACAATGTCTTTAGGAAAGCAAAACTGAACGCCTATCTTTTGGTCATAGGAAATGTCGGTCATAAGTTTACGATGACCTTTCCCTCTTAACAAGAGGTCATCTGTTCATTTGTTTCGACTGCAGCAACCTGTGTGCAATGTCTCTAGAAGAATCGTAAACTGAGAAGACGAGAAGGCGACCCTAGGAAAGAGCAATAAAGCCCGAAAAGGCAATAAACGGAGAGAATGATTGTTAAACCGTTCTTGCGCTTGATAGCCGAGAGGATGTTTTTAATACTCACGAGGTGACCCTCCCTTTGACCAACATCGATCAGTCCGGGTCACAATTGATCACCTCGTGCAGACGACGACGACGACGATCGTGGAAATGAGTGATGGTCAATTAACTTGTGATTAAAAGTCGTTTTCCTTTATGTATTCGTAATACTTCAGGGAAACTGGTCCTCTCATGGGGGAGATTAATAACATGTGAGTTTGGGAATAGAACTCACACACAAAGACAGAGAGAGAGAGAGAGAGAGAGAGAGAGAGAGAGAGAGAGAGAGAGAGGTTTTTTCTGAAGGATTCTTCTTTCCCTTAGCTATGGGTCATATCTTGAATTCTTATAACTTTTTTTTTTTTACACACTAAACAGGTTCATACCTTGACGATGGAACAGAATAGAAAATATGGTCCCATGCCATTGGTAAGGATAAAAATCCTGTACCCTGTATACGTCTGCTTGGGAAACGAAGGAAAACACACACACACACACACACACACACACACACACACACACACACACACACACACATATATATATATATATATATATATATATATATATATATATATATATATATATATATATATATATATATATGTGTGTGTGTGTGTGTGTGTGTGTGTGTGTGTGTGTAGTGTATATGTGAAGTATGTGTGCTTTTTCCTCTTAGTACAGGTGACTCCAAAAGGTATTAAGTTTCCGCTTCTCTCCTAATGAGAGCACTGGCTACATGCCTTGAACCACCCAGGATGCAACCAGATACTGTAGAAGAATATCGACCTGGCACCTAATTCCAAACTTAGATCAGTCACAATACGATTTAACTAAGCGTGCTTAAATCAACGTATTTTCCGGTGAATCATACCAGTAGATTTCAATCCCGTCCTCCCCCAAACCTTACCTCTTGTGATAATTTTATTATTTTTTATTAATTTTCTGTGATCACTATCTTTACCCTCTAATATTCTTCTTGTCAAACCTTTTGTCATGCGTGAAGGTCGATTTCTTGAATGAACGAAAACAACAAGGCCATTCTACATTTTTATGACTTTTGAGACTCATGAAGTCAGGTGAATTTGATACCATATATTTACGGCCGTGACATTACCTGTTCACGGGGTTTTAAGGTCTTATAAAAAGGTGTAAGTAAAAAGAAAGAAAATGCACCTATTTACCACAAAATCAATTAATATATGGCACGCGATCCATTTTAGAAAAGACTGGTAGGTTCCCAATACCTTAAGCGGTCAGGAATAAACACAGTCTAAAAAAAAAAAAAAAAACATTCCATCCATGGGAAACAAACGAGTCTGCAATTCCCGTCAGATCTGAATTCAATACTGAGCCTCTTCAATTCCCGAACTTACGGACTGACCGAGAAGTACACGTGACCAAGCACTTGGGTGAAAGCCCGGTGAGAGAGACGATGGCTCGGGGTCAGAACGGGTTAATTTCATGGCAGCGAGAGAGCCCGTAAGCAAATTTTTAGCGGCAACTTTGTGGTGCAGCATTGCACTTACAGGGTTCGTTGATTGGGTGGCATAAAAAATAAATGCCCATTGTTAAAGTAATGGCGTGCAGTTGGAGCTCTCTGGGGAGAACGGGAATCCTGAGCCGGAATTGTTTTTAAGCTTTCTCCGTTTGCTTTTCCCAAGTGCTTTGGGTCACTCAGCGCCCCTACTTTCGGAGATGTGCTTTGCCTGAGGTAGAACAGCGACAGGAGAGGATGCTGATGTGTGTGTGTGTGTGTGTGTGTGTTTCACTTCTAGGCATAAAAAGGAATTTCTAAATGCACTGGTGTTTCCTTTTAATTTTTATTGCGTAGGAAGTACTCGTTGCTGAAGAATAAATAAGAAATAGGTTTGTTTGTTTTAGTTTTCTGTAAAAGGAAACTATTGTGCCGGCTTTGTCTGTACGTCCGCACTTTATTCGGTCCGCACTTTTTCTGTCCGTCCTCAGATCTTAAAAACTACTGAGGCAAGTCGGTTGCAAATTGGTATGTTGATCATCCACCCTCCAATCATCAAACATACCAAATTGCAGCCCTCTAGCCTTAGTAGTTTTTATTTTATTTAAATATAAAATTAGCCTTGATCCTGCTTCTGGCAACGATACAGGATAGGCCACCATCGGGCCGAGGTTAAAGTTTCATGGGGCGCGGCTCATACAGCATTATACCGAGACCACCGAAAGATAGCTCCATTTTCGGTGGCCTTGATTATACGCTGTAGCGGCTGTTCAGAAAACTCGATTGTGCCGAAGAAACTTTGGCGCATTTTTTCTATTGTTTAGAGATGCGGTGGCTTAGTGATTCTCCTTGGATTTTCTAGTGAAGTGGTCCCGAGTTCGAACCCCGTTCACGGCTTGAGAGATTTCTCTGGTAATATTACCTTACCGTTCCTCTGAGTTTTGAGGGGCCATGCGTCTATCTACAGCCACTGCTTGGTTCCTCCCGGTCGTAGCTATGGTGGAGACGGGGCTTGAGCACTAATCATATGTATATTTGTTTGGCATCTAACACTTTGCACAACAGTGCAATGGCCTGTCCCTGGTGTCTACTGACCATGAGCAACCTTTAAACCATCGGTCTTATTTATGTTGATATTTTTTATTTTTTCGTCCGTTACACGACACGCGAAATGAGATTAAAAGTAGGACACTTATGAAAATGTTAATTGCGTGAAGACTCAGACGGACAAGGTTTACATCGGCCAGTGGAGAGAGAGAGAGAGAGAGAGAGAGAGAGAGAGAGAGAGAGAGAGAGAGAGAGAGAGAAAGAGAATTTTAGTCTTCGACAAATCTGATCCTTTACGATATATATATATATATATATATATATATATATATATATATATATATATATATATATATATATATATATATATATATATATATAGGATCAAATAACACAAAGAAAGACATTTGCGTTGCGTCTGACGCTGAAACAATCGGGAAACCTTACCACCACACAGAAATAAAGCCGAGAAAAAAAGTTTCCTTTTTGTAATTTAAGTATCAACATTTGCACTGAGAATCACAGTGTACGCACCTCAGATTTCAACCAAATTTCTATCTTGATTTCCTTCGAAGGCTATATTGCAAAAGCAAGGATCAACTTAGGAAACCAAAAGTAACCGAGTGGCGTATTTCTCCATGAGCAATTTCTGATTCCTTTCACGATCTTCAAATATTACCTAGATGATTCGAAGGCAAGTTCTTTTCATTTATTATTTCAGTTTTTCCTTCGTCATTCTCTTGAAAATAGAATTAGGTATGTGAAGGGGAAATTATTAATAGAATATATGTATACGAGCAACTTTGTTTTTGTTGACAGATTAAGAAGGCCTCATACCAAAACGGGTTCTTGTTCTTCATCACAGACTCCGAAATTTAGGCCATGTCTTCTCTTGCCAGTATACCCGAATAAACAGACCGTCACCCATCTGTACTAAATGACCCTTAGACACACTTAAAATAGGAGACCTATATTGCGGTTATCACACTGAGATGAGGCATAATGATTACGATATTATCATTGTTGCGAAAACAAATTGGCTTCATGCCACCACAACAGTTTAGTCTTTTGAGTAACCCATAAGTTTTATTGCTTCCGAGCATTGTCATTAACATTACTGCAACGTATAAAATTTAAAAGGTCGCTCTCTGGACACTCTATATCTAACTTGAAAGTAAAATATGTGAAGTCGATTCACTGGCATTACCATAAAATGTCAGACATTGTCTAGATTTAACTGATACCGTGCAAATGAATCCATTTGGATATTATATTATATTATATTATATTATATTATATTATATTATATTATATTATATTATATTATATTCAAAAACAAATAATATAAAGCATACCACGTTCAAAATTCCGTTTTGAAGCCTGATACTCTGTGTATCCGTAGAACGAGCCATCAAAATGGATGCCATCAAGATAACAGGATAGAAGAAGTAAAGTGAGCAAACAGAATCAGAAATGAGGCTGCACTTGATGAGTTTTGGGCATTGTTCTTGAGGGCTGCTTGACTGTGAGCCTTATTTATGGCCTGAAGAGTCAAATGGGTAAACCTGCATTGCTTGAAACTCGTTGATAACAGGCAGCTTGCTGAGACCCTCATTTCCAGTCGTTCGTCTGAGAATGAGGTTCTGCTTTGTGGGTCTGTTTGCGTTTTGTTTGTTTTCTTATGATTTTGGTGCTCTTGTGCCTAAATTTAATCTGGGTCTGTCGTTCAACAAATTTCATTCCAGAATTTGTAATAATAATAATGATAATAATAATAATATCCCTTATTTCAGCTAATGGGCATATGCAAAGAAATAATTGTTATCATTACTTTTATTTACAGTAGCTGAGTATTAGTACTGTTACCTTGGTTACTGTTTTACAGACAAGAGAGAGAGAGAGAGAGAGAGAGAGAGAGAGAGAGAGAGAGAGAGAGAGAGAGAAAGAATTTCTCGATCTTTAGAATACCTGTAAACTGGTTACATCCCCGCCTGATGTGGAATTACTTGATGCATTCTCTTTTACATAAATTTGGTCTTACTTCGAACTATACACTGAAAGCCGCATGTCTGCTCTAATTTCAAAATCAAGTATACGTGCTGATCCGGGTTAAATTTGTGTGATCTGTCAGAGTGATGAAAGTGGATTTTGAGGAGAGGAATCCACGACTTTCTCAAGTTCTTGAAATGTACACTGGTTGATTTTTCATGGTTGCTATTCGCTATGCAAGACAATTTCACAAGGAAAGTGCCGATCAATTGACAAGGTGCAAACAATTGTTATGATATGAGGGTAGATTTGTAGTTTGCATTCTTTTTATTGTATAAACACACTAAACTTGTAATTTACATTCTTTTGTGATATAAACACAAGAAACTTGTAATTTACATTCGTGTACTGTATAAACACACTACGCGTTTTCATGTGACTTAGGCATAACTCGTTGCAGAAGGTGATACAAATTCTTGTTTCCTCGTGTAATTACGTAGCACTCTCACTAGTTGTTCTGGGTTGTAGGTTGTAGTGCAAGGAGGCAGCATTAGTGGGCAACAGATTACGACCTGATATAATAACAGGCATTCTTAATTTAGCAAAGGAGTAGTGATATCGAAATATATCCTCCCGCAGTATGCGCTGGTGAGCTGTGTCTCTGTCAGTATAAGTTAAGCTTATTTGGACTGCAGAAGTCTTTGATTATGTTTCCGAGGTGAAGACACTAAGAATAATCCCAAGACTTTTTGCCGAAAGGTAATTTTATATATTCCATAGAAAGACGGCTTCGTTGGTTTGTGCTCAGGAATAAGCTGCAGTGCCTGGGTCATTTTGAAACTGTTTGCATTCCTTTGGAGGACCAGTTATTGCCGAGATTAGAAT
>NC_089783.1:13319281-13331781 GCF_040412425.1 Macrobrachium rosenbergii | reverse complement strand
TATTATTATTATTATTATTATTATTATTATTATTATTATTATTATTGTTGTTGTTGTTGTAGCTGTATGAGCAGCATCCATCTACGATGCGGAAATACAGAAAGTATCTACAGTAGTTATAAATCTATTGGCAACATTAGCCATACCTCGAAAGGTTGTTAATTTTGTCTCTTCATATTTCTGCATACGCTACATTAGCACCGTTTTGTAAAATATGCCATAAGAATAAGAAAAAGATTTGGATTTTTTCTTATTTTTCTTTAACCACCATTGGGACAGTGTCAACACACTCACACACACACACACACACACACACACACACAAACTCACAATCACACAAACACATGCACAGCACCAATCAGTTTGTATTTGGAAGCAACCTCCGTACTTGCGCCTGTGTACAAAGGGGAATCTTAGGTTATTCACTTCCGTTATCGTCCGAATTTCTCTTTATATGCTGGAGAGAATTCTATATTTGGTAAATCTCTTGGAACTACATGGAAGTATAACTGGTTTGCATTTCTAATCTTCTGTATTTTACGCCGATGTATTAACCTGTAATGGAATTATTTGCCTCATTAAGGCGAGAGATACGGTGACATGCTGTCAGATGTAATATCGACCAGTAAATTATCATACCAGTCTCGTAATAATACGATTCGCTGTAGTATAAGGGATATCCTGGTACTTCTCTGATGGTAGTACCTGATAAAGCTGGGGACTATTTATTGAATAATGTTAAGAAATGCTAAGCTTTCCCCTTCCGAATAATTCAACAAAGTTTTAGCATTATTATTATTATTATAATAACTGTCGACCTAACCGCTCAACTCTTCTCGCTGCTGGAAGAAAGGGAGCTGGGGATTTCAAAGTCCTTCAAAAGAAGGCATCGTGCTTACCCCATATAAAAAAAATGGGAAAAAGCACGTTAAACGAAGAAGAAGAAGATTATTATTATTATTATAAAACTTAAAAACAAATCGAGGTAAACAGTTTTTAACCGAGAACAATGCACCAGTAAATAAACGTCTTTGCTAAATGAAACCTCAGCTCGAGTAACAGACAGAAGCGACGTCGCCGAGAAAAGATCTGGCGAGAGATAACTGCGACCTGAGATGACCGAAGGGTTGAGGCGAAGGAGGCAGGGTCGAGGCGCTACTGTGTGTTCGTGGCGTGTGACTTGGCTCCCGTCCAAGATCAAGTCAGAAGAAGAAGAAGCCGCTGAAAATGTATGGCAAGAACCAACCAAGGCACGGAGCCAACACTTCTCCTTATCCTTTCAAATCCTTATCTCTCTCCTCCTCTCTCCCATTCCCTCTCTTTCCCTCCCTCCCTCCCTCTCTCTCTGTCTCTCTCTCTCTAGCTCTTTTCACAAGACCTTCCCCTCCCTATCCCCTATCCCATTCAGGGTCCCATCCACCATCCCTGAGCCTGTCCCCCTTCCCGCCATTTCTTTGGCGCTCTTCACGGAGGCCTCTTCGAATGGCCACCTGCAGCGGAGTGGAGAAAAATGATTATGCTTTCGATCTAATACTCTTTGCCTCACGATATTACAGGCGTTTTTTCATTCCATTCTTTGATTTCTATTTCCTTGAGAGATCTTTAATTTCCTGACGAGGTGTTTTAATTCCGTTTTTCTGCTTGTCATGGAAATAATCCATTATCATTATGTGAAATGAATTCACATTATAGATATATATTTACAAACATAACTACCCATTATTATATTTAATCAAACAAATATATATTTCATCAAAATATACATTACATACACACACATATACATGCACACACACACACATATATATATACATACATATACTGTATATATCGCAAAACATTCTCCATTGTATGGGTCAATCCCAATCAAAAGTTGTGATCCGCCGTTTCTGGTGTAAACAGTAAAATTGAATGAAAAGTAATTTTACCCCATTTTCCTAACATACGGCTGAAATACCTATAGCATTAGCCTTTAAAGTGTGCAACTCTTCGACTCTGTCTATGTGTTCTGAATTATTTACTCTCTTTTTAAAGAGGCAGAAAATATTTTTCGATAAGAGAGTGCTATTCTTCGGGAAAACTGGTCTTTTAGACAAAGGCTGCTAATATTATTATGATGTGAGAAGTGGAATTCAGTATTTCTGAAAGCAACTCATTTGGAGTAAATTCTAACCTTACTCCTTCCACTCTACTCCAAATACTAATCATTGTTTAAACTCTTATTTCCCCATTCCCCTCCCTCCTTTGGAAATCCTAAATGCTTGGAAATATTTGAATTTGTCACTAGTTTTTTCATAAGCTGAATTTTGAAATGACTGAGTTCAAGAAATAAATCCAGTTTATTATTATCTATACATACAACATTGAAATAATTAATTTTCAAAGTGATCTAAATTAAGACATGAAGCATCGAGTTACCAAGTCAGTAGCCACCACTTGTGACAGCGAAGATTCCCGAGGCGACCCTTGTATAGGCCTGAGGATTAGTATATCGGAGAGCCTCAGCCTCTGTGAGATTGTCAAGCCCTTTTGGGACGTTGTTTTGATGGTCGCGCTGCGGGTCCCAAGCTACTTTGAAACCACAGGCCCGCCTTATAGCCTTCTTCATCTTAGTCCGCCACCACCAACTTGTCACAGGCCCACAGGGGGCGCCACTGTCGCCAAACGGGTCCTCGAGACAACCCAACTTTATGGTATAGAAGACGCTGGGGCTCCAAAAGGCCGAAGTCATTTAATGCCAAGGATTTAAATGGCGTGACGCTTGGAGGACGAGGCTTGGGTTCCGTGGACATAAGAGGTCCTAATTATCGTAATGGATTTCAATATCTCTCCAGTTCTGCTTTATTTAGAGACCACTTTTCCAGCGTTATTCATCTGAACAGTTACTCCATATTGATAACGAGATTAGCATCTCATTGTCCTACTCGAGTAAACAGGATACAGCCATCAAGGCTTTTCAGATGTTTTCCATTTGTCTGAATTTGAGACACCAGTTCCTTCCGGCTACTGGGGTCATTATTGATGGGTTACTGTTCTGGGTTTCATTTCTATTCGATTCTACGAAACAGTGCACCATGTAATCCTCTTACGCTTTTCTTATGAACGCGTTAGACAGTTAAGAAAGTGGAGCACAAATGCTTGCAGGTGGTGCAAGGGAAATGAGAAAAAACAAATGCCACAAACGCAAGATGTAAATGATAATAACAACATTTATTTCAGCTTAAAGCCTCATCCAGAGAAACACATAATATGAGTTACGACCAGCTATTGCTGACAATCACAATAACAATAATACTACTAACTAGTGGTAATAGTTAGGGCAAGACGCAATAACAGTTCAGGAAAAGGAGTATAATAACAAAATTAAAGAAACATGAAAGCAGAACAGGATCATACGCGATAAGATGTATTCCCAGCAGCCGTAGACCTTCAATAATAATAATGATATTCATAATAAATGGTGGATAAGCAAAGAAACACAAAAACAAGTGAAGATAACCAAAGTGTAAGAAAGATGAAAAGTTTAATTTTCCTTTCCTGGACGATAACTAACGATATTTGCTATCATGATTAGTGTTTTGTTATGTTGTGTTTATGTTTAAGCGTGTGTGGATAACTGAGGCTAACTGAAGATTTGTTCAGCCGTGAAAAAATAGAAATCATCTTTAGAAATCTTCAAAATAAATTAGTATCCCTTGGTCACGAACTCTTTGTCTGTCTGTCTGTCTCTCATCTTCATTTTTTCATATTTGTTTTTTCAACAAGTTTAGAGAATTAACCATTTTACTTACTGATAATATTAATTTGTAATACTTTTATATAGTCTATAACCCTTAGCGTTTGTATATTATTATTATTATTATTATTATTATTGTTATTATTATTATTATTATTATTATTATTATTATTATTATTATTATTATTATTATTATTATTATTATTATTATTATTATTATTATTATTATTTGTGTAGAAAAGCTTCAGAAAGCTCTTATGGGTATAACATAAGGAAAACGCCAAAGAGTCATACAAAGGTAGATAAAAACTTTCTTTCTGAAGCAGAGCCAAGGAAGAACATTGTGTGGCGCCCTTTTAAATTACAACTGATGTTAGCTTGCTATGCATTTACTTATTTCATATTTGGTTTAGAAATCTTACAACAGGCAATAGTTGGTACTTTCCCTGAAAGCGTTTTTAAAAGTTGCTCATCTCAGGAGGTGAAATATACCAAGCCAAGTCGTTGAAAATTTCATTAGAATCTCGTAAAAGAGAATCAAATCGCGCCAGAATTGATTTTCAAAGGGTTCAGTCGCCCTACTTGCCTTCCGAACCCATTTTGCAAAAAGTCGAGTCATTTAAAAGGCCATCCGAATCCTTTCGCAACAAAAGATACAATAGAGGATGATACAGGGATTCTTTGCCTCCTTGTGGCCCTGCAAACGTTTCCAGGTCGCTTGCACACTGGGCGAGAGGACCTCGTTTCATTACTTGAAGATGTACAGCTCAAATATTGAGAGAACAAACTTGCACTGTCAATATGTAATTCACATTGATAGACGACCGGTCAACAAGAGCGCACGCTCCCTTCGAATGACTCGCTTTTTGGCTGTATGGAGAGCAGCTTTTTCTTCCTGAATATATTAATGTATAATGTGATCTGATTTCCATAGATGGCAAAGAACGAAGTGGTGAAAATGTGCGAAAAAGACAGCGAAAACTGGGTGTTTTCTATAAAATCGCCTTTTTTTCATTTATCTTGGAATTTCAATTGCCACTTGGAAAAAAAATGTGTAACCTACACTAAACGAAAAGCTCTCTCTCTCTCTCTCTCTCTCTCTCTCTCTCTCTCTCTCTCAATCACCTGGGTCTTTTTTAAACTTTTAAGATCTTAGAATAAGAAAAAAAAGAAACTGTTTAAAATCTTTAATATTTTAAAAATCGAATTTTTTAATCACTCACGAGACTTACTGATGTTAATGATAAAAACTTTAGCTTCACTATCATTATCGAATTATCGCAAAATCACTATCTCTGTATCAGGATCAGTTACTGCCGCAGTGTGGAGTCTGCAGTGGGAGGTTAAACCCAACATTCTTTGGTAGCTTAAATTTCAGGTCAATGGCCCCTGTGTGCTTGTTCCATGTGAATAGGTTTCATCTACTGAAATAATAATAATAATAATAATAATAATAATAATAATAATAATAATAATAATAATAATAATAATAATAATAATAATTTTAGGCTCTGAGCATCATGGTAATTCCTATTATGACTGATGATCGTGAGTAGAAACTGCATGAACTGATGAGAGTATGAGAGATTTTTGAAGAGGCTGAGGCAGATAATGTTAAGCTGAGTAAGTTTGTATATGTCAGTGATTCTCATCCTTTTTTGGCCCATGCACCCTTTCACCATATGTCAGAATGTCATTCCTCCCCCTTTTCCAAAACTGTCTGCCTCAAAAGGCGCATTCCAAATAATATACAACAAAATACTAACACAAACACACAAGCTAGCGAGAGAAAACCCAGCGTGACCTCTCAGTAGTGCGGATCGATGCACACCTCGTTTTGTGTGGTCAAAGAGCCAGTTTGAGCCTGCCAGTCTGTGGTTACAATTCCCCCCCTCCCCCCCCGCCTACAACTCTGAAATCCCCCCCTAGTGGGGAATACACCCCTGGTTAAGAATCACTGACATATGGTTTACAAATTCGGTCTCAGAATCTGGTATTTCCAAAAGGTCTACCTCGAAAGTTTACAGAATGTGCGTTCTGCCACACCGTGGAGGGATAAGCGGTATTCTCGATCTAAATCATTATTTCTGATTGACTTATCAGCCTTGTTAGCCAATATGGATATTGAAATATACTTCATACCAACATATTAATCAAGTTGTTTCAAGTATGATGCAATGCAATTATTGCACATTAAAACGGTTAGGCCAATTACAGTATTACCATCATAACATTGATAATTAGAGAAGCAACAGAGGCATAAGCAAAAATAGTACCTTTTTTAATAGAATAACAAGCGATGAGCAAGCTATGCTTCAGGTGCTTATAAATGGAGTAAAAACATTATTTATAAGTGATGGGCCAGGCGACGTCCGCAGAGACCACAACTTGTCTATGGAGTCGCGAACCGTCACTACCTTATCGTGCCCGGTACCATCATCACCAGACCCAAAGCATTCAAATTAACATGCACACACACAGACACCAAACATAAAAAAAACATTTGTTAACTTCGCTACGGATCATTGTTTTGGCTGGCTGATAGTCTATATAGCCCGCAATTTGTTAGTTGTATTTTGAGAAATGGCTTACGTCATCTTAACGCACATATCACAAGTGAAGAAATTGTTTCCACAACGGTTCACTTGTTTTACAAATGGAAGAGAGCATAAAAGCGTCAAGATAAAGAAAAGTAACGTATTAGTTGTAAGTAATATCCATTGAGCTCGGAGAAAGAAAAGACTCATACCTTTCTGCATGAAATAAAAAATATCAAGTAGCGAAATCTGTTGTCAGGCAAGACAGTAACAGAAGTCTCTGTAAACTAGCTCATAAACCTTTCGTCTTCCTTTTGAAAGTAGAATGAGGGAATAAGTGATAAAAGTATATTTCAGATTCTTGAAGAAATAGGAAAAATATATAACATTTTGTTAGACCAGTAAGCAACAGAAGTCGGAGAAAAATACTGGAACATATTCTCAAGCAACGAGTGCAGTGAGTTGATTCCTTCCTTTCTTCAGGAAGAGAAAAAGAAATGAGTGAGCTAACTTTTCTTTTACTTTTTATTTCAGTTTCATTTTTCTCCATCCCTTACTTTTTAACTGATGCCCTAGTGTCATTAAGTCTGTAATCTGTTACCTTAAACATTCACGTTTTACTTGAAAGATAAAAGTTTTTTTTTGTATGTAGAAGTGACAGAACTTTAAATAATTTTTGCTTCTGTCAACTGACAATGAAAGTAAAATAAAGTAGGATCAAATAAAGATTAAATGATCCATTATAGGACATGATAAATAAGATGATAATTCCTGAAACCAGAATTAAATAAAATCGGTCTCCTCTCGCCGTCCGTAGCGGCTGGAAATCTGCTGCCCTATCTTGACTATCATTTATGGTCGGTGAATTAGCGGTTGCATGAATGAAGATGAATGATGATTCTGCAACGTGCAATGATAACTACAAGGGCAGTGCACCGTGGGGTCTCCAATCTTAACTTCCCCCTTCCACTTTACTCCTGCAAACAAATGCTTTCAGGAGGGAGGGAGAGAGGGAGGGGGGGAGGAAGTAGCCGGACTAGCGTTTGCGGTCAGCTTGAATGATGACTGCTCGGTCATCGAATATATATATATATATATATATATATATATATATATATATATATATATATATGTATGTATGTAAGTATGTATGTGCGTGCGTGTGGAAATAATGAACACATGAGCCCGTGTTTCACATAAACAAATTTCTGACTCACACCGGGAACGAACCTTGGTTTCCCAAGCGACAGGCCAAGGCGGTAGAGACGGAATACCAAAGTTATATAATAAGTTGGACTATGTTTTTTACGGGCAGTCCTCTGAAGTCTAAAATACCAGCGAATTTTACCCAAATTTTCAAATATCAGTCATTCCATCTTAAGGGAGGTTGTCCCAAAACGTGATATTTTTCCTGTTCCAGGCATTATCCTTACACATGTTCGTATCTGTGTGAAATAAACTGGTTAATGCAACTTTTTTCTTACGCCTTTCACTTATACGAATGAGTGGATTTATACTTCATCCTGAAAATTTTAGCTTCACTCAGTTCCCTAAGATTATTTTGTTCTTGGGTTTGGATCATCATGAAAATAATCTGCATTGAAGCCGAAGGCACGTGAGCCTCAGATGAAGTTACTGTGACCAGGCCTAAAAGAAAAGACTATAAAAGAGAACTCTGGGTTGAGGCCACGGATGAAATCCACCACATATGTCTTTGCTTGCATTTTTTAAAATGTAAAGCTATCGCACTTAAATCAAGAACACTGGAGGCAGGAAGTAAATTCCTAAGCTGGAAACAGAGGGCGAGGGGCGTATTATGAACCGAATAAACCACCGATTCATTTACTGAAAGATATGTAGCCTTGAAGTGACAGCGAGAAATAGCATGCCTTAGCGATATGCTTTCTTACAGTTATAAAGGGCGCTTCCACTCTACAGTAACACACGTCATAAACAGGCCTGGTAACTTACCGCACACTCATCAAAACGGGTTGAGTACACGTGGACGACTTATTGGTAATCCCACCAGTAGTTCTTGCGATTATTCAGCACTGGTCAAAGATTCGTTCTTCTCTAACGGCCGTCGAATTATTTCCAACCTGTTTGTTTTATATGTAGAGTAAGTTGCCGATGTGTGTTTACGATGTTTTACTGTAGTGTGGACGCGCTCTATGTTGGTATTATTAGGTAAGGATAGCTCAAATCTAAGAAATAATTCAGGTACAACACCTGCTCATCTAGGTCTCAGCAACGGCTGGTCAAGTTGCAGTTGTTTAAATTTGCAATGCGTCGGTGAGAATGACCTGTTATCTTGAATTAATGTAGTTAACGCAGCAATTTTATCGTGAATAGGAGCTAGTTCAAGGCTAATATAATCAAGCTGTTTTAGAGAAATTTAAAATTCATGACAATATTTGTTTTAAGATTATGATACAGGGAGACTGTTGACAGACAATACTTTTAGCCGCAGATGAAAAGAAACAGTTTCGATTAGAATGGAGTTTTTTTTTATGTATTTCTTTGTCATATGTACTCAGGGATATTTTAAGTATGGTCATTTCTTGTAAGGAATAAGCATGATAAAGGCATTGGCAATAAAATCAAATTACCCCCTCCGTCTCATATAATTCTCTCATGCAAAGTCAGATCCTTACCTCCGTCTCTTTTACTTGCTCCTCTTTCTTTCTTTGACTGTTTGTCTGTCTCCTGGTTTGTACGCACGCATGTCATGTCCATCTGCACATATTTCTTATTTTTCCTTCCTTTCTCTACCCTTTCCCATCGTTATCTCTCTCTCTCAGCGCCCCAGCATCATTCATCTTTGTCAAATATACATTTATCTCTCTTGGTATTTTTAACGAGTACCTCGGAGAGTAATCTATTAGCCAGAAAACTACTTGCGTAATGTGAATTGCCTGCCATTGGAACATATTCTTCTCAGAAGTCGGTAAAAGCTAGTTAATAAACAAAGAGGAAAAGACGTTAATAAATAAAGCAATTAGCTTCCTACAGATATTTCATTTCGGGGAATAAATATTAAATAGAATTATAGTATTTATGATCTTCTTAATGCCAAGAAAAAGGGAACAGAGTTGAAAGAAAAAAATCATAAGTTTTAACATCATTATTATCTTCTACTCAACGGTTTGTCCCCGTGAGTAGGTGTCAGTGGCAAATTTCGCACGGGGCTTTAGCAACCCGAAGCGCACGGTCGTCCATGCATGCGTGCGTGATTGTCGAAGGCCCTCTGCAGTTAGTTATGATGAATGACGCCTTTGTTGCAAGCAAGTCCTCGGTTGCTTTCAACATTCCGCGAGTGGCTTATATTGATAGTGACCTGTTGCCTACCGGTGGTGGTGGATTCTTCAGTGACCAAGATATTTATCTGTCCCCGTTACTCTCTCTTTACCTCCCTCTCCCCCATTACATTTCTCTCCCCCCCCCTCTCTCTCTCTCTCTCTCTAAACATCTTGAATGCAGTATATATCACTAAGGTTCGTCTCGTCTCTTCCACTTCATATCGCAACGTATCTCCTAGGTTTTTCTATCTCTGTCTCTGCATTTAGTTACTTAAGCTTATACTCTCTCTCTCACACACACACACACACACACACACACACACACACACACACACACACATATATATATATATATATATATATATATATATATATATATATAAATATATGTATATCTTGAAATAATACTGATTCTTCAAGGTACCCTTGGTTTACTGAAGACTAAACAGAGAATTATTCTTTGTTTAGATTACACGCTCCTTTGGCAATTTCTCTTGGCTCTACTGATCTTTGCTGGAATGTTTTGCCGTTAGTAAATGTGACATCAAATTAAGATAGCGAATTAAAGAGAAATTACGTATTTGCGCTAAAGCTGGATTATTCAGCCAGTAAGATTCCCGCAGCTCCAGCCAAAGTGGGATAAAATAGAGCTGATGCCTTTTGAAAGAGAGAGAGGACTGAATTGTTTAGAAATAAAGGGGGAAAGACCATGGGAATATTATTTGCTATTTTTGGTATTTGAGTTTCTTTCACAACAGCCTTAACAGGATCCAGTTTTTTTTGACACTGTAATAATAGTACACACGCACACACACACACACACACGCGCACACACGCCCACACACATCCGCACAAAATCTCCTTTAGTCATTTTACACCCCCACAAACCAACATTACCCTAACGGCTCCCCCACCGAAAAAAAAAAAAATGAAAATAAACCTAGCTTTAAACCTAGCATAGCAGCCTAAAGGCTCTAAACGATTATTTCATTAAAGTTTCATATAATTCATTCGCAAGCATTAAACTATCATCTGTTCACTTACGAGCAAAAACTACTAATCTAATAAGTCCTGAAATATTTATGTGTTAAACTGGCTTACCACTCTGTGAAGAACAAATACACTTCTTTTTAATTATCAGTTTATATTATTATAATTAAAGTAGTTTAACCAGACCACTGAGATGACTTTCAGCTCTCATAGGGCTGGTCTATCAGTTTATAACGATCACCAATTTTCTACTCCGGTAAAATGGTTAATCTATCTATAGTCGTTAATTATCTGTCCTACTTATTTTATACCAGCGTCTGCGTTCCTTTCTCTATTTTGCGTGTTTTATAACAGTTACTTACTTCGTAGAACAACTTCAAGAATGGCTGTCGTGAATTTAGAGCTAATGTACAATTAAGTATTCTAGAATAACTACATGCATATTTATTCGGCAATTGGAATTACAGTCTTCCCCTAGAATAATCATCATTTATCTCTCTAAGAAAACGACATCTTTATCTTTAGTCTTGAAACTTTATATTAATAAATTCACGCCTTTTTTCTAAATGTTTACATTTTCTCATTTTTCGTTTTGCAAAGGCACTCTCATGATGCACCATAGAATTTGATTCTATATCCTACCGCGAATCCGCTCTTGAGAATTAAGAGAAACTCTAGTTGCCATAAAAACAGAGGTCTTTAGTGGCCATGAAAATTGCTCGTAGGTTTGCACGCAGAATTATGTTTTCGACTGTGCCAGCAATACGTAATGCACTCATTCCAGCCACTAGCGGATCCAGGGTGGGGGCGCACCTGGGCACGTGGCACCCCCCTCCACATAATAAATAATAACAAATTAATAATATTGAAGATTTCGATAGTAACATAGATGAGAAATATAAAAGTGGGAAATAAATATAAAATCTATCAAAAAGTTTACCTTAGTTTAACCAGACCACTGAGCTGATTAACAGCTCTCCTAGGGCTGAGAAAATATAGTATATATATATATATATATATATATATATATATATATATATATATATATATATATATATATATATATCTTCTTAAGAATTTTGGTGTTAATGTCGCATTTAAGAACAATACAACAATGAAAAATGTACTTATCAAGAACTCCCAGACAATATTAAAGGGTGTGTATATAAAATTCCGTGTAAGTCTTGTGACAACTTTTATATTGGCCAAACTGGGAAAGCACTGGAAAAAAGAATTGAACAACATAAGAAATGTGTGAGATATGCACAAGGGAACAGTGGTATATTTGTACATGTTAGTGAGAACAATCATGCTATCAACTGGGAAGGGGCAAAAGGATTGTATATTCTAATAATGCACTGGAAAGGAACATCATTGAATCTAGCTTCATAAAAGAAAGTTACAACCATAATATGAATATCAGTCAAGGGATGTATAAACTTGATCCTTTAATATCAAAAGAAATTTGTAAATTGTTTAAACTTTAAGGTAGGCAGTAGAGATATATGAAAATAGGATTATCATATTTGTAAACACAGTACGAGGGTAGTAATGTTAATGAGTTTCCAAACCTGCCTCCATGACACCTGTCAGGTGTGGATCTGAGGTGGGTATGGTCTGTTTATCAGCAATGTCCCCTGAGAGTCTATTGTGATTTTTAGCCAAATGAGTTTTAAAGGCCACTCCTACCTCGACACCGGCCTGAGTGGGGATATGGAGCCTCTAACGGTTGTGTATGTTCGTCAGTACTGTTCTTGTAGTATATATATTTGTGACTTCTCACACTCTGTATCAGTCCTTCGTCAATGGCTTGGAAATAAAGTCGAAACCGGTCAGGACCTACACCCCGTTTCTTATTTTTCACCTGTGGTAATGTGTGATAAATGAATCACGTACAAAAGTGATAATAATCATATATATATATATATATATACTATG
>NC_089783.1:13306781-13314281 GCF_040412425.1 Macrobrachium rosenbergii | reverse complement strand
CTTTGTTTCAGGTGACTTATATCTTCATGACAGACCACCGGCGTGGAAATCATGATCTCTTAAACTGAAAGGGCTATTGCATTAGTTTCTTTCTAAATGGTTTTCCTCGTGTTTGACGGGAGTTACTTTTTCCTTATTGTACAGCTCATCATGAACTTCATATTCAGGTAGTGCTAGTTTGGGTATTTTATTGCCATTAGGATTTTGACTACTACTGCTATTCTTTTTTCCTACTGGTGAATACATATAAAGCTGCTACTAGTGACATCACTGCCAGTACGAATGGTAATCATTATATAATTATTACTATCATTATCACTGTTATAACTGAACACTTGACCAGCGCCCCTCCACCGTACAATACACACACACACACACACACACACACACACACACACAGAGCAAGAACGAGCGAATATTTCTTAAGCGCTTTCAACCACCATTTTCAACTGGACGGTGACGTCACAAGATGGATATTGCCATGAATGGCTTTCAACGTCCGCGTGGCATCCGAGGTCAGAAATATCACGGACTGGCATCGCCGCTCGTTTCTTGTTGAGCCTGAAATTATGGTCTTCGGGGAGATGAATTTAAATACTAAATGCTGGCTTACAGTTAATGTGCTCCACACCACTACCACCACCGCTAATACTAATAATAATGATGATGATAATGGCACCAGTTTCTGTTGGCTGGCGTATGTAATGGCGAGTCTGAAGAAAATAAAACAGTTAGTTATGGTTATGCTAATCAAGTCCTTCTTTGCCGCCTGTAAGTGTGAGCATGATGATAACAATTTGCAAGTATCGTAGCATATTATTTATACAGGGTTTAAATGTTAAAGTTGTTTGTAAAATTTTGTTTTGTAAGTACAATCAAAAGATAAAGCTACTTACGAGGATGCCGAATCATCGTATGATTACTTGTTTGACAAGTATGATATTTTTCTTATATCGTTCGTAAAAACATTCTTCAAAAGTGTTACCCGATGCGACAAAAAATAATAAAATCGCCCTTTAAATGGTAACTCATCCTTTTGATAGAATATTTCTCTCATTCAGTAAAGTGATACAGATCAGATCTGATTAGTTGGGAAACGATTATTTACAGAAACACTCATACTCTTATTACTATTGCTTCAGCAACTAATAGGATCTAGCCGATATCCGTTTCTATCATTTTATCTCGTGTATCTAAATTGTGCGAATTGTATTGCATTGCTTCTTTTTTATATTCCATGTATATGGCCCAGAGCTGAAATAAAGATTATTATTATTATTATTATTATTATTATTATTATTATTATTATTATTATTATTATTATTATTATTATTATTATATCCACTAAAAGTATTCGTTCTCACCTATTTCCAGTTCAACTTAAACTGATTTTAATTTACTCTTGCTATAAACTTATTGCAAACTTTTTTATTTATACGATTTTGGTCCCGCTCTTGGACGAATCATGATGAATTAATCATAAAAATCATTTGGTCTCAAATGTCCTTTGTTATTCATGCAATTATTTGTGCACTTTGGTAAACATCAGTTGTAAATCGACCATAAAATAAAGTGAATTATAGAGAAAATAAGATTTTTGTTTCAGCTTTTTGAAATGTTTAAATCTGATCTTTTTTCCTGGATTCAGTATAATTTCAAGAAAATATTTTACATACGAAGACGAACTCGGGACCAGGAAATAGTAATTGAATTGGTCTAAGGGTTTATTTTTATTACTTTTTTCACCCCTGATGAATACTAATTTTTCTAATACTTTCCAGAACACTTTCTCAAAATATATTTTTTTTTGATTAGTCAGTTTTTTTCCCATCCTTTATTCTCTCCTTCCCACTCAAAAAATGTAGTAATGATTTAAGTTCATTAGAATTTTACTATAAATTCTGAAATCAAGAGAGAGTACAAGAACAATTTATTGTAATTCTTTGGAACCAAGTTTAGTCTAAAAGTAAATTAAATATGATTTTTAATCAAAACTTTCATTCCTTCATCATTTACACAGCTGTCAGAAAAACATTTACGTTTCATGGACAATGCTAATAGAAAAAACTATCTTCAGATAGTGCAGAAAAAAACTATTTAAAGAACACTTATTTCTTTCGTAAGAACTTTGATCTAAGTAGCAAAATGAAAAGACGCATCTGCTGCACACGACGGTGACTTGAAGTATCACGTTTCGTTTTAATGCGAAGGTTTTTTCTTTTTTTTTTCTTTTTTCTACGTGATTAATATTTTCTTACTGTGCTTGTTCTTTTCTGTTTTCAAATTTCATGCATGGATTTGAGTTGTCTTCCAGGAGAGTCAGTTCTTTAATAATAATAATAATAATAATAATAATAATAATAATAATAATAATAATAATAATAATAATAATAATAATAATATGCATACTAGTACATTAAAAGCAATCGATCAATTCCTTACGAACTCCATCTGAATCTTGGGATTTTTTCTGTCTCTAATCTCAAAATCCTCATCTTCCAACGTGGAATTTAAACTGACACGACATCCATTATTTACAAACAACGACAAAGGAAGCAGATTAAGACAAAGATGATTCCAGCAGGGCATGCGCGAGATAGCCTACAAAAGAGAAACGCGATAACCTGGCATGACCCTGAATGCCTGAAACCCCATTTAAGAATGAATTAAATAAAGCGTGATGAATTTATGAAAGGTTAACGGTTGAGAACGCGTTGCTTGCAAATCCATTATGACCAGGCTAACGAACGTGTACTTCTAAACCTAATGAGAAGATCTCTTACAAACTCGGGTCGACCCGCGAGTAATTATCGGAGAGAACGACTCCAGCTGGAAAGCACGAGGGGCAAGGTTTGCATGAAAGCGAGGTTCAGATGGAATCTGGTGGACCGGGAGGCGCTGGCTTAGGACCAGAAGCTCTTCTCAAGTAATGGCGTTGGGAATGGGAAATCCTGGAGCTGCCTGTGAGAAAGAGGAAGGATTAGGGAGCATGTACTTGGAGCAATCCTGATGCTTCATCAGCTGAGCCGCCCTCAGTTTGGGGATTGATAGTTGGGGGGAAAGGGTTCTTTGAGGCTAATTGGGGTCATTCTGAGACCGGTATTGATGGACCGAATTGAGCATCGTAAGAGGTTAATTTATTTACTATCCTTTTCATACCGTGAGAGCGTAAGCAAGAGAAATCAATTGCATGCGGCATTTCAATTTGCAATCAGATATGGAACTGATTCTCTGTTTGGTATGATAGTAATAATAAAGGAATTTATTGCCACGATATAACATACATTCGGCCAAGATTTTAATGGTAAAATGTTACTAACACGGGACTGGTTATTCAGAAACATCATGAGACTAAACTTCAAGAGATACATAAAGAGGAACATTAAACGGCTGTGTAAGTAATAAATGCAACAAAAATATCGATAATGACAACTATAACAACCGCAACAATAATGATAATGATCCTGTTACCTAAAGGTCACTAAGCCTTATCTTTAACCAAAGAAATATCAACACAAGAGCCTCCTTCAGGATAGGATAGGATAGCGGAAAAGAGAAGCTCATACTTATGAGCAATGCTCATTGCTTTTAACCAGTCATATTACTTCATCAGGTAATCCACAGTGAGTCCAAAGGTTACTGATAATTCTTCAGGAGTTTATTGCCAGCAGAACTGCGAAGCTTAGCAGGGGTTCCCCAAGGTTGCAGAAGGAAGGGAATTCAAGGAGGCGAGGAGGCTTTTACCTAAGTCAATAAACCTTACTTCTAGACAAGCATAAGTAGAAACACCGTAAGTTTGAATTTCGAAAATGGAGTGGGAAGATACTGTATTTACTGGGAAAGAATGCTGACGAAGGGAAGCTTGTCTTCAGGGATAATAACCCTTGCCCTGAACCATTCGAAAGTGAGCGTTGTAAGAGCACGTTCGAGCCACAAGTTTCCAATCAGAAGCAACACCTGAGATAAAGATCAAATCTCTCGCCTTTTCACAATTTGTTAATGCTGGAGCATCTAAAAGCCCATCATACAGGCACGAGGTTGTTGTTTGTATTATTTTGTTATTTTATTCTCTCTCTCTCTTCTCTCTCTCTCTCTCTCTCTCTCTCTCTCTCTCTCTCTCTCTCTCTCTCTCTCTCTGTTACACACACACGCGCGCGCACACTCAGTTCGACAGTCTGTGTGTAAATTACTTATGTGTCTCCTTTTCCTTTGCTTCAGGTTTAACTCCTCCATCAGTGAAAAAGTTTTTTGGAAGAATCTTTAATATATTCTCTCTCTCTCTCTCTCTCTCTCTCTCTCTCTCTCTCTCTCTCTCTCTCTCTCTCTCTCTCAACCTACTTATCAGAAGCTTTCTTCTCTTTCTCTCTAATTTACCTCATTGTTTACTTGAGTGTACTTTCCACATGAGAAAATATTTTCAAAAGTTGTAAGATTCTCTTTCTCTCTCTCTCTCTCTCTCTCTCTCTCTCTCTCTCTCTCTCTCTCTCTCTCTAGCTAACCTATCCACATATTTATCTGTAGTTCTCTCCTTGTTTCATGCTTTTTCGTGATGCTTATTGAGCTCTACTTCCAAAAAACACTTCGCTCAAGATGCTTCGACGCTCTCTCCCTCTTTCTCGCTCTAAACGGCCATGACGTCACCTCCTGACGGCGGAGGCGCAGAGGTCGTGGTCAATGGATGTGTTCAAGAGCTCTTAACCTCTTGGCGCTACAACTTGCTCTGAGGCACGATCCAAGTCAGAGGAGACGGCCGCGTCCGGAGGAGAAACGCTAATTCGCTAAGGCTTTTTATTTTCGGAATTTTCTCTCCTTTTCTTTTCATTTCTTTAATCGCCGGCGAAAGACATTGCCGATCCCTTTGTCTGCTTGAATATACTCCGAAGAACCGTGAAAACGAAACCTGACCCCGTCGGTGCTTTAGAGAGAGAGAGAGAGAGAGAGAGAGAGAGAGAGAGAGAGAGAGAGAGAGAGAGAGAGAGGGAGGGAAATTAACTTTGGTTATTTTCATACTGCTAGGCATTATCTTATGCAAACGCTGACATACGGAGAGAGAGAGAGAGAGAGAGAGAGAGAGAGAGAGAGAGAGAGAGAGAGAGAGAGAGATTAAGTTTTGCTATTTTTATCTTGTTAGGAATTACCTTAAGATAGTGCAAATAAGAGAGAGAGAGAGAGAGAGAGAGAGAGAGAGATTAATTTTTGCTATTTACATATTGCTAGGGCAGGTAGGCATTTTCTTAATCCAAATGCGAGCATAGAGAGAGAGAGAGAGAGAGAGAGAGAGAGAGAGAGAGAGAGAGAGAGAGAGAGAGAGAGAGAGAGATTAATACTTACTATTTTTATATTATTAGGTACTCTCTTAGATAATACAAATACTGACAGAGAGAGAGAGAGAGAGAGAGAGAGAGAGAGAGAGAGAGAGAGAGAGAGAGAGAGATTAATATTTGCTATTTTTTTATTGTTAGATACTATCTCAAATAATGCAAATACTGACAGAGAGAGAGAGAGAGAGAGAGAGAGAGAGAGAGAGAGAGAGAGAGAGAGAGAGAGAGAGAGAGAGAGAGAGATATTAATATTTGCTGTTTTTTTTGTTAGATATTATCTTAAATAATGCAAATACTGACAGAGAGAGAGAGAGAGAGAGAGAGAGAGAGAGAGAGAGAGAGAGAGAGAGAGAGAGAGAGATTCGTTTTTGTATTCCCACATTGCTAGGGCAGGTAGACATTCTCTTAATCCAAATGCTGACAGAGAGAGAGAGAGAGAGAGAGAGAGAGAGAGAGAGAGAGAAAGAAAGAGAGAGAGAGAGAGAGAGAGAGAGAGAGAGAGAGAGAGAGAGAGGAGCACAATTCTATGTAAAAACGAAACAAACACGATTAAAAAGCGTATTACCCAGACGTCCCTGCCTATGCACACCGAGGCATCAACAAACAATACATCAAGGTCTGTTCCGCAGCCTTTCATTTTACCCTTTTTAAACCTGCAATTATGAGATATCAAGGACCAAGGGCACGCCCTTTGTCTCCCTCGTAAGCTCGGACGACCACACTCACAGCGAAATGATGGATGAAGCCAAGTCTTTGGATATAATGGAGCTTGTGTGATTGTATCATGATTTCGTCTATACGGTTTCGTAATGTTTTACAATGAGTTGAGTTTTTTCTTTATTTTCAAACGAATAAATTAGCCATGTTTTCAGTGGTTCAACTTTTTCTTATTTTCAGTCGGATAAGTTTATGATCGTTTTGACCGAATGACATTATTTTTACAGTGCAAGTTTATCAAATCTACGAAAAATATAGTTTATTATGTTTGCAAGAAAATAAAGTTTATCAAGTTTGCAAGAAAATAAACTTTATCATGTTTACAAGAAAGTAAAGTTTATCGTGTTTACAAGAAAATAAAGTTTATCATGTTTACCAGAAAATAAAGTTTATCATGTTTACAAGAAAATAAAGTTTATCATGTTTACAAGAAAATAAAGTATCATGGTTCCAAGAAAGTAAACTTTCTCATGTTTACAAGAAAGTACGGTTTATCATTTTTACAAGAAAATAAGTTTATCTTGTTTACAAGAAAAAAAGTTTATCATGTTTACAAAAAAAAAAAAAAACAACGCTTATCATGTTTACAAGAAAATAAAGTTTACCATGATTTTCAGCTGAATAATGCTATGAGTCTTGAGGCAAAAACGTTTATCATATTTGCATGTACAGAGGCTTATAATATGTAAAGTCCAAACTTTCTTCATAGCCAAATCATAAAAACTACAGACGTTTTAATTTTCAGAAATATATATCTACGTACCCTAATTTCAGACACCAAATATTAATGATAAAATACAAAATTGTGTTAACAGATCATAAAGGCTAATAAACAAGCTTGTTTTCAACAAGCATTCGATAAAATGTTAATAATTTGTTGCAACATGTTGCACAATAAATGTCTGAAAATTAGGCAAGTCATCGAAGCTATAAATTGTAACTTATTTAGCTATATTTTCAAAGGGAGGAAAAATTACAGAACGAAAAGTTCTGATTAAAAAACACATTTAACATTATAACAAGACACACACACATATAACTATATATATATATATATATATATATATATATATATATATATATATAAACATATAAATGTATATAATATATATATATATATATATTCAGAAAGCTACAAACGTCCTTTAATATCCAATTCACTCTACCTCGGAAGTAATATATTTTCATATATGTTACCGAAGGGGAATTTTTAGTTGATAATAAGTCTACCGTCCCGTGGGATCGAACCAGCGACGGACGGAGAATCAGGACTACAGTGACACACTAACCAGTCGGCCACAAGAGAGGTAGAGTGAATTGGATATTAAAGGACGTTTGTAGCTTTCTGATTGTATATGAATCACGGTGATGTGATAAATAGTCATATATATATATATATATATATATATCTTCTTCTTTCTTTCTTCTTTTTCTTTTAACGTGCTTTTATTCCCATTTTTGT
>NC_089783.1:13286781-13301781 GCF_040412425.1 Macrobrachium rosenbergii | reverse complement strand
TCCTTTTGCTTTTGTCTATATATATATATATATATATATATATATATATATATATATATATATATATAGAGAGAGAGAGAGAGAGAGAGAGAGAGAGAGAGAGAGAGAGAGAGAGAGAGAGAAAGAGAGAGAGAGAGAGAGAGACGCATTCCCAGGCTGTGATTATAGCTGTACAGACATACAAAGAATATTTCACATCTAATAGTGAAAATATCTTTATTTTTGTAGAGCATAATTATGCAATATATTTCCCATCACTCAAGTTCGTTTTATTTCATGCCCTACTTCGCTAGATTAAAATCTATCTGACAAACAGTATCTAAATAAAGAATCTTGATCGACGTGATCATCTAAGCATTATCTACGCTGCGTATGATAAAGAACGAGCTGAGCACACAGCTTTAATAAGGGACCAAGAGATAAAAGAACACGCTTTCTGGGTACAGAACACTTGGGGCTCCAAGGACGTAAACAAACGCCTTGTTGTTTAGGTGCGAACGCCCGGCCTTTAAGATCCCTTTCTGACATGGAGGCGATAAAGCCATTAGGTTATCGGTCTAGTACCAGTCTTGGGAGCTGCCGAACATCCTAAGCAGGATGGTAAAGGTCGTCGCTCCGGTGATGTACGTCCCCAAAATAATGCTAGTCATCCCTTGTGGCATTGCTCGGATAATCCCGAGATGCTAAATTCTTCCGAGGGAGAAGGTTTTATATCACCGAAAGGGATCGTCTGTGATAAAAGCAAGTGTGGAGAGCCCTGGTCACGTGCAACTCTTATCGACTCGCTGTTCCATCCGTCACTGGTTTGACTTCTTCCTCCAACGCCAGAAAAGAGAAGGTGGGCATCGGGAAATATAGAAGGGAAGAAATCGCAGATGAGGAGGGAATGTGCTTCATTGTTATGAAGATGATGGATGAAGTAATGTGAATGAAGCAGGGAAGAGGAATTAGAATCAATTAAAGAATTATAAAGAACAACGTATTACGAGGAGGAAAGATAATCCAGAGAAAGCAAAATTTAAATTATGAATCATAGTAAAAAATATATCGCAAAGGAGACGAAAACAGAAGAATGTCCGGTCAAATACTCCCAAACCCAAATATTTGGATCATGGCGACAATTTAGGCATATGATGCCCACAATGCCAGACAACCACTGGTGACTTTTCTGAAACTGTAAATTCATCGCTACAAACAGAAGCAAGACGACCTGCAGGAGCTGAGTTTTCATTGGCAATAAGAAATTGGTTAGTAATTGCGCGAGCTATATTCGATACTGAACAGGACGGTGAACATAAAAGATATTACGAGAGCAGATAATTTTATGGGTTTCAGATTACATGAATGATACAGTACTGTATTTACTGCTAAGGCAGATGGAGTAAAAGGTCTATGAATGATGATGCATGATGATGGTGGGTGCAGGAAATGAGATCAATATTTTGTTGAAGACGTAATAGGCTGTAAAAGTGAATGAGAGATATACACTAAAGCAGTGATGTGTTAGGACGGCTAAAGTGGAAGACAAAGCAGCATCAAGTTAGAGTTATCCTACGAAAATGATTCCGAGAATTGTTTGTTAAGATGAATATTTCTGTCAAGAAGATATATATATATATATATATATATATATATATATATATATATATATATATATATATATATATATATATATATATATATATACATAAGATTTTTATCACACCGTGATTTATATACAATCATGAAGCTACAAATGTTGTTTAATATCCAATTCACGCTACTTAGGGAATATCCCCGATGGGGAATTATCACCGAAGGAGAATTTTATAAGTGATGAATGGATCAGTACCACCGGGTCCCGATCCTCGACACGATACTTTCCAATAACTCCAGTCGACGATCAAACCGCTGGAGTTGTTGGAAAGTATCGTGTCGAGGAATCGACCCGGCGGTACCGATCCATTTATCACTTATAAAATTCCCCTTCTGAATATCCCATCGGGGATATTCACGACGTAGCGTGAATTGATATTAAACAACATTTGTAGCTTCATATATATATATATATATATATATATATATATATATATATATATATATATATATATATATATATATATATATATATATATATATATATATATTCCGCTGTCCATGTTGTTGAATTAAACTGGCCCCATGCCAACTCTAGCCTCTACTGCGCAAGCAGTCCATATATGATTAAAGTTGAATGACTTCAAGGAAAAGTTTGAGACATTCTCCGGAAATAGAATAAAATGACAGCATTATCATCATGATATCACTTACACCCGCAAGTGAACATTTAGTGACATTTAATAGCGTATTTGATAAGGGGCGTCATCTTCTCATCCCCAAAAAATATAATTTTCACCCCTTTCAATTTTCGTCTCGTGTAACGAGTGAGGTGCTCACGAGCTTTACATAAAGCCGTTGAGATAAGAGAGGAAAGCATGATGAAAGGGAGAGGGGCAAAAAATAAGAAAATAGTTGATAAAACACTTATCCAACAAGTTTGTCGAGTTTTTTTTAGGTCTAACGTAATACCCACGATTAACTCATCTGAGAATTTCGAAAGATTCATTAAAAAAATGGATTTTCCATCGTTCGCCCATAAGAAAACATGAATGGGGCAAGAAAAATTGCAGAGATATTTCCGTCATGCAAAAATGAAGAAGACAAGAAGAGTGTGTACCAGGGAAGATGTTTATTTTCACATTCAACAAAAATTATGTCCATCTTTCTGCAAGATTTGTGTTTTACTAAATACAGAGAGACACGGATGCTGATAGATTGCTAGTGGATAAATTGATAAGTGGAATAAATATAGATAGATTATAGACAGATAGAGAGGAACAATGAAAATTAAGCTATAATAAGGCACTGATGAATAAATAAATTAAGCTGTAATAAGGTACCGATGAATAAATAAATAAATGAATGAATGGAAAAACAAAAAGAAATTAGGAAAATAAATGAACAACTGCATAAATAAGTAAATAACTAAACAGATAAATAAATAGATAAATAGAGAGACGAATAAATAAATAAAAAGATAAATAAACAAATAGACATGGAAATCTATCTAAATTGAGAATCTGAAGAACCGATTTTAATATGATCAGAGCCCTAAAAATGAGATTTTGTATTTTATTATCGATTTCCACTAAGCAGCGCTTACTCTCTATTGACAGGTTAATATGCACTTACCACAAGATAACTGCATTCTTCTTCCTGATGGAAAAGGGTGATAAAGATGATGTTTTGATTATGTGATACGAAGGGGGAACATGTTTAATTTGTGGATGTGCTCCGAGGAATATTTTCGCTGTGTTAAAAGATGCCAGCTGATCCAGACTATTGCCTTCATAAAACCTTATAATTTACGTCTGTGATCGAGTTTATGTTTGTTTGTTTACTGTTTTTCTTACTGGATATAAATGAATCTTTTTATCAAGTTAATATTAGGATAAAAAAAATCAGAATTAATCTAGATAGCTGACTTCATAAAACCTTGTAATTTATGTCTACGTGAGATTGTATGTTCATTTTTATGGTGTTTTTCTGATTATATTATGAATATTTTTACAGTGCTAATTTCATTATATAAAAGAATATACATTAATCTAGTCCATTGTCGTCATAAGAAATATGTTTTACTGCCTTATTATATTTTGCTTTTTCTCGGAGTTGCACTATAATTAATGTTTTTGCAGTGTTAATTTAAAGATTAAAAAGAAAGAAAAAGTCAAATGAATCAGGGTTATATCCTTTACAAGAACTAGTTTTTACAGCCAGGTTGTGCTTAATAATCTGATAGTTTTTGATAAGCACAAAATAATATTTCTTAAAGAAAAACACAGTGACTGAGGATTTTTGATTTATGCATGTACATATTAGGTCACAGGTAATTCCACAAAAAAAAAGAGATCTGCATTAGAATGCTGATTCTCAGTGGAAATAAGTTTTGAAAATATTATACTCAAGCAACTATAAAAGATAAAAAGCAATTCTAGACTTATATAAATATTGTGTAATTTTTAGTATGAAGTATCTAAGCATTTGTGAAAAATTTGTTCTGAACCCTTACCTTCTCATCTGTCCTTAAATATTCAGGGTTCATTTCTATTAACAAAAAAGTAAAAGTATAAGCCTACTGAGCCTCATGTTATCCTTCTTTGGCTTTGACTCGTTACATAATGCCATGGTTCCCTTATAGATTTCAGTTTTGTAAATTATTAATATCATTATTATTATTATTATTGTTATTATTATTATTATTATTATTATTATTATTATTATTATTATTATTATTATTATTATTATTAGTAAAGCAATGAATTTTTTTAATGAAAAATGATCTAGTTCTTCTTTCATGTGAAAACTTATGTATCAAAACAACTAAACAACTTTCGCTGCTATGCCTGATTTGGTCTCATTTGTTTGTTATAAAGTCTGCGGCGGGACCCACAGTTTTCGATAATTCTTTGGAAATTCATCCTTACTTCTTAATTTCAGTAATCTACCTTATTTTAAGAGGCGATTCTTTTGCCTCCTCCGGGTTCAGGGCGCATTATTTTTCTCTCCATATTCTTTTCACTTATATACTAACCATGGGTTAATGAAGGGCGTCGAGATACTCGTCGTGTCAGCCTCCACATGAGGAATTTATATTTACGGTATGATCATTACCTCATTGAAATTGAAATGTAATACTTGGGCTTGTCAGAGTTACAGAAGATTGCTCACAGGTCCAAAAGAAAAGAAAGAAGGAAGAATAGACAAACGCCCAATATATACAAATACAAATTTTAATATCTATCTATATCTATCTATCTCTATATATATATATATATATATATATATATATATATATATATATATATATATATATATATATATATATATATAATTCTAGTGGACCTTTTTGAAATAAAAAAGCAGTCTTTCAACATCTCTCTTAGCTTTAATGTAGATAACAGAGCCGGGAATTATTTTATTTTACAGGGAATATGTGAAATACAGGGATTTCACGAAATCCCCAGGGTATTTGTGAAACAAGCAAAAGAGCCTCGATGGCCAAGTCAGTTAGAGCAACAGTTTCGGACTTCATAGGGCTCTGTGGTGTGGGTTCAAATCTGCAGCCAACCGGTCAGAGAGGCAGACACTTTGCTATCCGTGTAGACACCCCGGGATTATGCGTGTAATCAACGGATAGGTTTGCTTAAAAGCAAATGGGTGTTACAGACTAATACACACACAAACAAAGCCACTCCAACATCTCCTAAAAACATAACAGACACTTCACACGTCTTGAACTGTCGACCTAATCTCTCAACGTCTCCTTGCTGCTGGGAGAAAGGGAGCTGGTGACTGGTACAATACATGTATACGCTACCGGGGTCTAAGCGATGTCAGGCAGGGCAGCCGATCGAGACTACGGTCTATCCCAAAGCCAAATCAATGTCCTTCAAAGAAGGCATTGTGCTTACCCCATACAAAAATGGGAATAAAGCACGTAAAAGAAGATTTGTGAAACAAGCAACTCATTTAGGAACATTTGATTCCCGAGGGCTAGGACTAAACACGGCGAAACAGCGATTCATTTACACTGTTTCCCTTTGTTTAGTACTAACCCCTGGGGGATCAAATGTCCCTAAGTACATTTGATCCCCCAGAGGCTAGTACTAAACACAGCTAGACAGTGTAAATGAGTTACTGTTTCACTGTGTTTGGTACTACCCCTCAGGGATCAAAATATGTTCCTAAGCGAATTGGTCATTTCACAAATTCCTAGGATTTCGTGAAATCCCTCGTTTCACATATCCCCATATATATATATATATATATATATATATATATATATATATATATATATATATATATATATATATATATATATATATATATATATATATATATATATATATATATTAGTTGACCAACTGGCACTGCCAGGAAATCTCTGAATGGCAACCAATAAGCTCTCTCTCTCTCCCATTCCTGTTAAGATAGTTGCTTCAGTACATTGCCCAGCACTTTTGACTTTTTGTATTACACCACTTCTCACCCCCCATTCCTATCAGGGCTGAACTTGGACTTGAAGGGCATCGGGAGTGTCTCTATTCATCCCAGCGATCTTGAAAATTGTGGATTAGACTCTAATCTCTGTCATTTTTGACGTTTAATTTTTCACCTCTTCTCAGCCCTACTATCGGGCTGAACTTGGACTTAAAGGGCATCGGGAGTTTCACTGTTCATTTCAGCAACCTCAAAAACCTTGGATTAGACACTAACATCTGTAGTTCTTGGTTATTTTTACATGTTACCACCTTCCAACCCCTTCCCAACTCCCTCCTATCAGGGCTGAACTTGGACTTAAAGGGCATCAGGAGTGTCACTATTCTTCTCAGCGACCTCGAAAACTATGGATTAGACATTAATGTCTGTTGATTTCAGTTATTTTTACATGTCATCCCCTTCCCAACCCCCTTTCTGTCAGGGCTAAACTTGGACTTGAAGGGCATTGGGAGTGTCACTATTAATCTCAGCGACCTTGAAAACTATGGATTAGAACTAATATCTGTCGGTTTGGTTATCTTTACATGTCACCCCTTACCACCCCTCCCTCACTATCGGGGCTGAACTTGGACTTAAAGGGCATCGGGAGTGTCGCTATTCTTCTCAGAGATCTCAAAAACTATGGATTAGACACTAATATCTGACTTTTTCTGTAAGTTTTACATTTCATCCCCTTCCCACATCCCATTTTTGGTGTCTTACCCTCACAAGTGTTATTTCCCAGATGATAAGTCATATGTTTACAAAATTTGGTTGAAATTGCTCAATGCGTTTCAGAGTGTATGTGGAACATACACACACACACACACACACACACACATACAAGCACACATACATACATCCATTTTTATATATATGGAAAGATATACATGTAAGCTAATTCCTGGTAGCGTATCTTTTTGAAAGCAAAAAAGCAGTTTTTCTACATACCTCTTATCTTGGATGCAGATAATAGCTCAACAATAACCGCTGCTGCCTAACAGGTCTTGTTGTGAGCAAAGTATTTCCAACAACAATTACCTATTTTGTCCAAAGCCGACTCCTCTGCAGCAGCTATCTTTTGTGTACATTGCGGTGCCTTCAGAGATTTTGCAAGAACAGTTTCCGCCATGTATAGCTGTCATTGCTTCAGTTATCTTTTGTATAATCAACTTATCTGAAATACTTATCTCTACATCAGTTACCTTTGGCAAATACATAATTATTTCCCTCTCATGAGGTGCTGCCGCTCTAGGTGTTCTGTGTCGATCATAGTATGTTTGTTCTTAAGATTACATTATTGACGCCAGTAATATATCACATTATTATTATCATTATTAGTTCGTACTATTGCCTTTCATTCTCTAATATAATCTATGCTATTATTATTTACTTGTTATAACAATGAACAGTAGCCTTTATGTATAATAATAATAATAATAATAATAATAATAATAATAATAATAATAATAATAATAATAATAATCTACAGATTATTTTATTTCACTCTTATTTTGTCTTCATTATCACTATCATTATAGTAGTCGTCATTAATATTTTCATCGTTACGCTCTGTAATTGGATACATTGCACAAGTATTTTTTAAGTTAACAAAAAGAACTGAGAATTATAACGGAATGACATTATTATTACTATTATTACTATATCTCTAAACGAGCCCAACCATCCTGTACAAACCAATTCCCATCTCTTCCCCAAGAATGATCTTTTGTGTGCAAGTGATTTAATCTGTCCGAAGCAGTTTCTCCCTTTTGTGAGGACGGTTTCCCCTTTATTAGTTTTTCCATGCATCATTAGAGTCCTCTGGGCATTGGGCCGCCTTCCTTTCCCACATTGTTCTTTATCCCTTTTTTCCTTTCCCAGCGGTTTTCTTTCGGTTTCCCACAAGACACGAGGCTTTGGGCAGCGCTGGTGCGGGGGAGGGGAAGGGACGGTCGAGAGGAAAGGAGAAGCGAGGGAGTGAGAGAGGGAGAAAGAGGTCGAGGTGAGGCCTGATAATCCGTCCCTCGTGACCTGTGGCCTCAAACTCCCCTCAAGTCATTTCTCTACAAGATTGTCTCTCCCATTTTCTGATGCCCCTCCCACATGCCCATCTACCCCTTTTTGTGGCGTCTGTGCGTTGGAAGAGAAATTAATGTCTTGGTTTTCTCCGTCTGGAATGTTCTGATATTTTTCTTTTTACAGAATTGTATACCGAGGTTTTTTTTTCGTCATTTGAGAAAATGATTTTAAAACGGCTCGTTTACAAAAAGAAATTTGTTGCTTAAAGGTGCATAACATGTTTTTGAAAAGGACTCTGGTATTATGTATGTATAAAGAAAAAATCTTCATCTATAGCATATACACACTTTAATGATTTAGTTTGCGTTGTGCATCTGCTTCTAACTTCCCTGTTTAAGTTTCATTTATTGAAAGAAAAGGTTTTACTACTAGACTTCTAGTTAAGAAATTTAATAATACTCATATATATAATTAGTTCATATTTTTATTCCGAATTATGATCACCACGAACACCATATACCTAAAAGGAAAATTTATTATATTATATTTGTTTAAGTGGGAGAAATAAACTCATCATGATAGAACATGCATTTATGATTCCAGAGCTCCGTCACTGTATAAAAAAGGAGTGCCTCATTGCTGGCATATCAAAGAAAAGTGTCACAATCTCTCCCTCCTTGTCTCTGCGTCTGTCTTCCTGATTGTGTTTCCTCTCTCTCTCTCTCTCTCTCTCTCTCTCTCTCTCTCTCTCTCTCTCAAATAATTGTCGAAGGTCAAAGCGTTGAGCTCCCCTCAACACCTGTGCTCCGTTAAGACAGGGAGGGGAGCGTTGAGCACGAACGCTGCTCATGACGTCTGTGGGAAACCTGTCACTAAAACTTAACCATTGGTCATAGAAATGGGTGACGTGAGAACTAAGGGGGACGCAACAGTGGCCCTGTCAATATTTGGGTGAAAAAACAAGTGGGGCTGGTTGAAGGCACCCTTCTTCTTCGTCCTCCTTCCTCCTTCTTGACTTGGTTTCTTTGAAAGGAATGGGGGAGGAGGAAGGTTCTGAAGAAACGCGAGAAAGAGGAATGCGTTGAATCTCTCTCTCTCTCTCTCTCTCTCTCTCTCTCTCTCTCTCTCTCTCTCTCTCTCTCTCTCATTTTTTTATATGCTCATGTGCTTATTTATTCATTACTTTATTTTCTAGCTGATTTTCTTTACACAGTTTCATCAAAGTAAGGTTAAGGCAGAGAGCTACAACCATTACCACCACCTTTGCTACCACTACTATTATTAATACTAATACTACTATGACTGCTAATAATAATAATAATAATAATAATAATAATAATAATAATAATAATAATAATAATAATAATAGCGATGGATATTGTCATAGAAAAATATAATGATGTTAGGAGATTCTAGTTGATAAGTTATTCTTGTTGAAAATCTACTTGTCAAATACAATTCAGTCATAAATCAGGTGTTAGTACCGATGAAACAGTAAAAAAAAAAAAATCAGTATAGGGAGGAATTTTAAACAATTTTCTGAACAATACATTTTGTGTTTGTTTATTTGAATGGCCACTGATTTACCTTAATACTTTCCCTAGTTTCTTGAGTTTACGTTTTGGCTTGTTTTTTGGTTTTGACAAGGTTATAGAAGTTTATTTTTCACAAGATTCTCTTAACCTATAAGCAGAGTTTTACAGGGAAATGCTTTTTAATAACGAAGGAAAGGCTTCTTGCACTTCTGCTTCCTTCTGTCATCAGTGACTGAGCATATACAGCGACCTGCTTTCGATACGAAAGGCATTATTACTAGCATAATAGAACCATTTCGAATAACATCACTCAAAAAGAGAGAGAAAGATGATGGAATAAGCAAGAATAAAATGAAGGGAATGTACCTACTTCCAGACTGTTATTGCATTGCAAGCAGAAACACCTACAAAGTATTTACTAATAAGAAAATGGGAAAGAAAAGCAAATCATATAAGTCACAAATTGCAGGTACATCACAGATACACTTAGAACACATAAAAGACTTAAAAAAAAGATAGAAAACGCATAAGACCCCATTACATAACTGGATCCACGTCATCTCTGGACATAAGTCACAAAGTGAAAGCAGACGAAAGGGAAAAATCCAAGACGCCACAAGAGAAATGCAAAGAAAGAAAGGAAGTACAATACATTTCTTTGTGAAAAATTAAAAACGTAAAAAGTCATAAACCTGTTCTGGTTCTCCCATAAATGCGCAGTAGTATTTTCTTTCTTCCCATTTCGGCAATAATACAGAATCTCCTTCCCTCAAATGTCTTTAGTTTTCCCCTCGGAATGAGCATTCCCCTCAGTGGACTCATTATAACCTCAACTGACCTGTGACCTCCGGGTTACATGTGGCCCTCACTTGCGGGATCGAGGGTCAAGAGCGAGGTCGCCCTCCATGTCATCACTCGAGAGTAACTTCCACAACATCGAAGGAGAAATAAGGCTAATTAGTTGAGTTCACTCTGCACGAACTTCAAGTTGTCCCGTTTTTATCCTATATATTTTATTGTTAAGATTTATTTTGATGGTGATCTTGAAGATGATAAAGCGAATTTAAAAGTAGTTCGTATTTTATAGATTTGGCATAGTGAATTTCTTTTACTAATTTTGCTAAAAGTTAATATGATGTAACTCATTTTCGTGTCATTTCTCTTCATGCTTATATGAAGAGAAAGATTGTGCATCAGTAAACCAAAGGGTAGCAAGTAAGTTCAGTTTCTTTAACTATTATTTTTATAATTTTCGTGTGTGTCTGTCGTTCACTCACCTGATTTTAAATAGAGACAGAGGAAGAAGAAAAAAGAGAGTAAAGAAACGAAGTAAAAACGAAGAACAGGAAAACATGATGGAAGGACAGAAAAAAAAAGCAGAGTAAAAAAGGGAATGACGAAGGACGAAAAATATGAAAGAGAACATAAAAGAAGAGAAAGGGGGAGGAAAATTACAGTGGAGGAACACAGGAAGAAGAAAAGAGAAACATGATGGTAATTTTGTTTTGGATATTTTCTTCTCTATAAGAGCAACTGCAGTCCCTTCTCCCACAAATAAATAACTAGGCAAATAGATAAATAAAAAATAAATAAGTAAATAAAAAAATAAATGGATAACCAAATGAGCAAATAATGGAAGAGATAAGATAAAGTAAAAGTAAAAAATAAACCAAATGAGGTCTGAAGGTGAGTATCCACTCCCACAAGACGAACGCCGTTGAGAGACACAACAGAGAATTTACCTTTTGTGCGAAGCCAGATCACCCGATTAGTTTCTCTCGCTAAGAACACCTCGATGTTTCATTTGCACCCTCTGATCAACATACATTGAACTCGAGCTGCATATATGACTAAGCACACATGCACACAAACGCGCACGAGTGGGTATGGTATACCCACGATACGTGCATACTTAGGAAATAAAAACGAAGCGCTTATGTTGTCTCGTGTGAAGGTATGCATAAACATACAAAATGGGTCACTCACTCACACAAACACACATACACACAGAAACATACATACACAACCATGCACACTAATAGGCATGCCTCCACTTACACCCACACACGTGCTTAGCTCAACTAGGTGTACATACACACATGCATGACTGTGTATTTTCACATATAGCGTGTATTGCTGCTGAAGTGATATCGATGCATCCAGAAACGCATATATAGAAGTTAGAAACACCTACCATACAGGCATACCTACACATAGCACCTGTCACCACTCATCTCACCTACCAGGAAATATGCAATTATCTTAATTAATTTTGTATAAAACCATCATCATTTATCTCCCGAGAGGAGATCCAGAATAGCGTCAAAACACCTTGACATTTTAGAGAAGAAGGTTCAGGACCATCAACATCTCTCTCTCTCTCTCTCTCTCTCTCTCTCTCTCTCTCTCTCTCTCTCAAGCCCACCCTCCTTGCCCTCTCTCTCTCTCTCTCTCTCTCTCTCTCTCTCTCTCTCTCTCTCTCTCTCAGACGAGTTCAACGTCGAGATGAATATGGACATTCGAAGGATTGAAAACATTTACTCAACTGCTCAACTGTTTTGTTGTTGTTGTTGGTGTCAGAGATGATGAGGCGTGAGGTTGAACTCTACCCTTTCAGAGACTCCGATCGAGGTCCCTGTTGTATCTAAGGCGATGCTGTCCTTTGGTCTGAGCGACGTGGTTCTTCACCCTTGCGACGTATCTGCTGGGATGATTTCCGATTACATGAGTCGGGACTTCTTATGCGTTCGTGATTCATGTCTGCTTACTATTAATTACTTATAAATTTGGGGTTTAGCTAGGTTAGACCTGCAATGTTTGGGTGTAACCGCCCATTATTATTACATTTTATATCGTGTATCTAAATTCCGTGTACTGTACTGTATTTACCTTGTTTATCTCTGTGTATGGCCCTGAACTGAAATAAAAGATATTATCATTATAATCATCATTTGCTTATTCTGAAGACAATATCAAACGAAGATATTTTAACAAATTCCTTGGGTATAAATATTAAAAATAACCGAGGGTCTTGCTTCCGTTTCAATTATCTTGATCTTGGGGATATTTTGATAAATTATTAATTTTTTTTTTTATTACATCAGTGTGTTAGATACTTCGAATTTGTGTTGTATCTTGACGCAACCACACGCACATGCATAGACTGATTTCTTAAATTTAATATTACTACTGATTAAATGAATGACTTATGAAGACGTGACCGTGACTGACTGGCCTGTCGATTCAAGAAAGCTAGGTGTCGCTGATTAACTGACTGACATACAAAAGTTCGGTCATTAATGATTACCTGAACATCTGCGTATATTTCTCTACCGCTAATTTAAGAAAATTCAGCATGAAACTGACCATTACCGATTAACTGAGATGTCTGATTGCCTCGGTAGAGTTAGGTCATTACTGAATGATTCGAATTTGTCATGAAAGCTTAACTAAAAGAAAGTTTGCTGAACAATATCATTACTTAAAATCTACTTAGTAATCACTGACGAGGACCCGAAAGTAACAATTTATAGCTATCTACTTAAAGACGTCAACGACTTTTTTTAAATCTTATTTTCTTGTTCGAATTTTTTTTTGTTTTTATTGTCATGTCTTTTAACAATTCTATTGAAATGTTATTCAGCTACTATATATTCAGTTAATCAGTAAAGATTATGTCGTCAACTTTTCGAAAATGCCTCTGGGAAATCATATTACATGTTACAATTATGTGAGCTATAAATTGTATCATCGTTTTTGTATTCCACGAAGAGAAAATAATTTCATAATATATTGATATCTTTATACACACGCTCAGTTTTGCAGATTCTAATTCCTAAATCAATAATGTAAACGATAAAAGAATCTTACTGGCGGTGTCAAGGAGCCTTTAGCGTTATTTAGAAGCCCAGATGATTCTATTCCTGATGGTGACTGTCCATTCGTAATTTATGTCTTGGTTTGGCACTTGTCTACCCTTTCTCCTTATCTTTCGGTTTTTCTTCTAATTCTGTCCTTATATGATGTTTTCATATCCTGTGCTGTTAAGGACCAACAAAGTAATATACGTCTATATAGAACTGTGTATTGTTAATAACCAAGGATGCTTAGGTACGTTGCAGTGTTTTATTTAATTCATTATTATTATTATTATTATTATTATTATTATTATTATTATTATTATTATTTGGAGGGAATAGACCCTCTTTCAAACAGGTCTTATTAAAAAGGTTGGCTGTATTATGCGAATATATCTTATACAATATCTTTTAGATACTGTATAAGATAAATTCGCATAATACAGCCATCCTTTTCAATAAGGAATATTATTATTATTATTATTATTATTATTATTATTATTATTATTATTATTATTATTATTATTATTATTATTATTATTATTCCTACTTCTAGTGTTATTTTGCTATTGTTTGTTACTAATGAAACATTCCCTAATAGTTTACGGCGTTTTCAAAACTTTTGAAGCAAAACCATGCTAAATTTTGTTACTTATACTATGGTATTTATCTTATTTGCCATCTACCTAACAAGATAACCTATTCCTGCAACCCATGACTCCTTAATTTCAAAGGTGTTGCTCTCATTTTATGTCACAGTCATTTTTCATTTTATTTTTAAGTTGTGGACTAAACATGCTTATATACACACATGCATATTTACAAACATATACACATATGTAGGTACGGACATAACTCTACACAAACAAGATGGGCCATATTTTAGAGTAGGTCATCCACGTGTTTTGCTTTGGTTACTAAGATCAAATACCAAGAATGGTTGTGACTGGTGATCAAACGGTAATATGTATATGTATATATATATATATATATATATATATATATATATATATATATATATATATATATATATATATATATATATGTATATATACATACATAAATTTAGCATGGTTATGGTTAAAAAATTTTGGAAATGTCGTAAACTATTAAGGAAACTTTCTTCAGAAACAAACGCTACTTAATATGTATATATATATATATATATATATATATATATATATATATATATATATATATATATATATATATATATATATATATGTATATATATACGTACACAGGATGTGAAAAATGAAAAAACTCAGAAAACCTTGGTAAAAGTCTTTTTTTTTACTTCGAATAACTACAGTAGAATGCCAATGAGGAAATCGTTTTATTTTTTTCTGGAAACAAATGCTGTCCAGTAGTCTACGTTATGGCATGCCCTTAGCCCTTAAAAAAATGCGGGTGAGGACCCTGCCCAAAATACTTGAATGTTTGCCCCGTCTACTGGTGGTGCCACACGCTTCTCTGACCACTAACCGTCGGCAGGTTTCCGCAGGTTCCCACCCACAAGTTTCCAA